>NC_051079.1:6777674-7077674 GCF_004664715.2 Peromyscus leucopus
CCTCCAGCTAAGGTCCACCTGCTGAACGTTACACAACCTTCCAAAAATAGTGCCACCAGCTGGAGACCCAGTGTTCAATTGCTTGCACCTATAAGGGACATTTCACATTCAAAGGGCTTTATTTTTCTGTCTTTGAAAATAACCCTAGAAACAGTACTAACATAAGACAAAAGAAAATAATAAAGAAATACACACACCAAGCGTTCAGTTGCCCTAAATGTCTACCTAATATTTTTAATTTATCAATACATTTTGTTTGTTTGAAGGCCCATTGAAAAAGACTACAATGTTTATGTGATGCTTGTCTGCAAATACAACTATTCACCATTTCTTAATACTAAAGTGCAAGTTGACTTAATTGTTGAAATCCAAATAGAAAAAATAATTAAGTATTGTGAACAATTTCTCTTTTCCAGGGCAAAGTATCTAAATAACTCTATACAATACTTTGTAATTGACAAAACACATTTGTATGTATCATCAGACTAAATCCTTTTATTTAGGTACCATGAGATTGAGTTGGTTTTCAGTTCAAGATGTAGTAGAATATATTATATTATTGTATTTTGTGAATGTTCTATAAATTATGGTACACATTCTCTTCTCCTTGGGTCTATGAGAATTTGTCCATATCTCCTAATTAATAACATGGACCACAGGAAAACTGATTTACAAATGGGCAATGGACTATTAGCCGGCTCCTTCTCAGTAGACATTTGCACTCTAGGTGAACTCAATTATGTATGAACTTCTGCCTTTGACCCTTCCTTACTTTCCAAGACTTTGGTGGGCAGGAAACTAATGTATAGCATGCACATTGCTTAATATTTAAACCTTGAAACATAATGACTTGGACTCAGTAGTAGTAGGTTTTATTTTTTACTTATGTCTTTTGTGATCTGTGAGCAAATGACTTCATTAGGAAGCCACTGGAGCAGTAATTCACTTCTATAAACTGCTTGCATCCATTTTTATTTCTTATTATGAACTACAGGTTCTCATGATGTATTGTTATTACAAACAGAAAGCTGCCAGATATCCATTGGAGCTACCATTAACCCTAACTTGCAAACCTGTCTTAAAACTTGCATGAGTTGAGCAAGGCTCTGCACCATTTAGGCCACTTTTACCCCGCTGTTTTTAACTTCATTTATATTGCTGTGAGGAAACCCCCTGGCAAAAGCAACATTGGGGAGAAAGGGTTTATTCAGCACACAGCTCTGGGTTATAGTCCTTCATGGTAGAGGAAGCCAAGGCAGAAACCTGAAGCAGCTAGTCCTATCCACATTTATTATTTTACTTTTCTCTTTAAAGACTTTATTATTTTTAAACCATTTCTTTCTTTCTGTTACTATGGCCATGTTCTCTCTTTCTTAAGCCTACGTACATTGTAAAATACATAGAAACCTGTTTCCATCTGGACTTCTTTTGTTGTGGATCTTTTAGCCTTCTTTGATCATGTGGGCAAACCTTTAAACTGCTAACCTACACCTAGGTCCTCCACACACAGCTCTAGTGGCCTGCTTCTCAGTTCGTGAAAACCAAGCTCACAGCTTGGTTAGAGGTTGATCTGACCAGGAACTGCATTCAACCCCCTCATCCCCAGAGATCTAGAACACCAATTCTTGCACTTTGGCAGGCATTTTTTATTTAGCTTTTTGTTTCTATCGAGTGTGGATAAAAAAGCTGTTTACATGCTCTGCTGTACTACAGACCTTTTTAAAGGTGCTGTATCTTTTATTTTTACTTTTCTCTTCAAGCTTTCTCAGGCCCTATGGAAATTTAAGAGTCCCATATTGGATGCCAATTGCTGTTGTTTTTTTAATAACTGTAGCTGCCTTTTAAGCAAAGACTGTCTTAATCAGAGACTGCAACTCTGCTGCTAGCAGCAGCAGTTAGGCCTCAAGGGCTGCATCCTCAATGGATTCTGTTCCCTCAGGCACCAACGCTTTCAAAGATACTAAGGGAAACCTTACCCAAATCTCTATCCCTCTAAGGAACTCAAGATTCAAAGGTTGAGGTGGAATTCTGCTCTCTCAGAGAGGCTGAATAGCAAGTAGCTAACCTTCTCCCTTTGCTGGAGTCTTCCAAAAAGCCCAACCGTCCTGTCCTTCTGTTTAGTTCCTACTTAAGACTCCTGGCTCCACGTGGTTCCTCCTTACCACTTCCCACTTGCTGACTCAGCCTTCTGCTCGCAGGTGAATTTTATTCAATCCAACAAATGTAATACATCTTTGCATTGTTAACAGGAGCAGTGAGAAAAATGTAACACACTTTAAAATAATATTCTACAACAGAGCTGGATTGCCTATCATCCCACATGTCCTTTGACTATGTAAATCACTAAATAGCGTAATAATCAGTAGTTCTCTGAATATAGGTAATAAACAACTACTTGAATATCCTCTTAACTAGCTCTCTATCTGACTGTGTGGTGATCTGAAAGAAAAAGGCCCCCATACAGAGTGGCACCATTAGGAAGTATGGTCTTGTTGGAATAGGTGTGGCCTTGTTAGAGGAAATGTATCACTGGGGGTGGACTTTGAAGATTCACATGCTCAAGCCAGGCCCAGTGTCTCTTTCTGCTGCCTGAAGATCTAATGTAGAACTCTCAGACTCCTTCTCCAGCACCATATCTGCCTGTGTGCCACTGGCTTTTCCCCCATGATGATATAGAACTAAACCTCTGAACTGTAAGCAAGCCCCAATTAAATGTTTTCTTTGGTAGGAGTTTCCATGGTCATAGTGTCTCTTCACAGCAACAAAACCCTAACTATTATAGACAGCAATGGAAAAATAACTTAAATAATGTGCATCTAACAGCTTTTGGCTAAGCTGGGGCTAAGATTTGTTTCTTCACTTTGAAGTAGTTTCTACCATACCATTCCACTTCAAAAGTTTATCTCCTCAAAGGTAACAAACACAAGTGCATGTATGTACACTCAAACACACACACACACACACACACACACACACACACACACAAACAGAGGGAGAGAGAGGGAGAGGGAGAAGGAGAGAGAGAAGGTGGAGGTGTAGTATAAAACAGGAAGAAATACATAAGTACCAAAAGCTACAAAACAAATATAAAGCAAATTGGAACCATTCCAGACATTTCAATATTCACCACCAGTTTAAGTGAGTGAGCTAAATACTCCTATTAAAGTTTTACTAACTGTATGCGGTCTGTGATGTGTGCACTTTACTGATGCTAACAGGTTAAAAATAAAAAAAAACCCAGAATGCAGACAGTAAGCAGGAGGAAATTGCCATGAACAGCTTTATTTCAGATAGATTAGATTTTAAAAGACAACAAATAGTGATGAAGAAATGCTGCATTCAACTGATCAAATGGTAACTCGTTGGAGAATGTTATGCAATCCTGATTTATATGAATCTCATAATAAGACTCTAAAGCATCAAAATTAAAATTGTAAAACCAATGGTAGAAGTAGACATATCAAGAATATGGTTGGGAAACTTATGGCCACTATTACATTATTAATAGAACAACCTGACTCTTTTGCTACCAATAGGAAGTGCAAAGACTTAAAGCCTTAGTTGTAACACAAGAGTCTAAAATGGTAAATGGACATTTATATTTAGACACTAAACACATGCAAAGCATAAATTCTATAGCATCCTTTATAGCAACATGCCATAAAACTTGTACTAATACCATAAAATATGTACTAAAATAATTCTTAAGTTTTTTTTTTCACGAACAAGTGTTTTGCTTGTGCATATGTCTCTGCACCATGTGCTTGTCTAGTGCCTCTGGAGGGCAGAAGAGGATGTTAGATCCTCTGGAACTGGAGTTACAGGAGGGTGTGAGTTGCCTCGCAGGTATGATCCTCTTCAATAGCCGAAACTATTCTTAACTGATGAGCCATCTCTCCAATATCAACAAAATATTTCAGATTAAATTCTAAAACATAAAATACACTATGTGCATGTATAAAAATGTCATGATGAAGCCCATTATTAAGTGTAATTAATATATGCTAATAAGCCACTTAAAATATTAAGAAACAAGATGCTATATTTAATTGAGAGTGTCATCTGAATGTAAAACTGGCTGTTACTCAACACATATCATTATAATTCATTCTGTGAACAGAAAAACAAGAATGCCTTTAATTTCCCTAATAGGGACAGGAGGAACATTTGAAAGACTTTGACATTTATTCCTGAAAGACAACAATACTTGGAGGTGAATTTACCAAACACATAAAGGCCATCTAACAAAACAAGCAGTTATCTTCATACCACATCACAAAATACTTAACACTTTCTTCAAGAAGCCAAACATTAGAATGATGATCCTCAGCATTCTACCATAATGTCCAGGCAGGAGAATTAAAAAATAAAAAATAAAAAGGAAGATGTAAAGGCATGAGGAGAAAAGAAACAATTTTCAAATCATAGATAAGAGTTTTACATTGGAATCCTAAGGAATGTACAAACATCTATTCAGACTAGTAAGTCACATCAGTAAAATTTGTTATATGATTTAAAAATAAATATACTTTCCATATACTTACATTCCTGTATATTTATGCTTCCATGTAACTTAGGTAATAAAGACTAAAGTAACATTTACAGCAATAAACCAAACAACCCATCGTCAATTAACATACGGTACATATGTACATAACATAAGACATCTATGAAATTAAAAATATGACTGAGAAATTAACAACCTAAATATGAGAGAAAGAGACACCATGTCAGGGTTAATTATATACAATACTATTATGTATTTTTCCTAAGTAATTCTAATAATGAAAACAATTCTAATCAATCAAGGGAATTCTAAGTCTGGTTCTAATTTTGGGGGCAACAAAATTAGAAGGCAGTGAAAAGCATTTATCAATAGTTTAGAAATCCAAAAGTGAAGCCAAGCCACTACAATATTATGAAAAAAGAAAGATAAGGGACCACATCAGGATGATAGCCTGTAGTTTACAAACACGTTGTTACAAAGAATTAAGATGGTTCATATGTTCATATGTGGAAGCTAAAGCTAAATTTTTTAGGACAAAATATGAAATATCCTTGCAGCCTGGAAATAAGCAAAGATAGGACATAAACTATTCTAACCATACAAAAAAAGAAAAGAAAAATAAATTGGGGATTTTCAAAATTTGTTCTGTTTATCAAAAGAAACTAGAAAGCAAAGAGAAAAGTTAATGTGCAAAGTAGTGGGAGAAGGAAGCTGCTGCTACGAAGACTGGAAATAGAACACTGCTTACACACACTTGCTCTCTCGGATTCATTATGGCCACTCATCACATTATGCACCCAAGAATAGCGCATTTCACTCTACGTAAAATAAATATTTCACATTGAGTTTTCAAGCAATCAAGAAATAATGTCAATTCTCTTCTTCTTTCTGAGGACTTGCTACATAGGAGGGATGGTGTCCCAGATGGAGGACAGATGTCCCAAGCAGAGGAACAAAAGAGAATATTCATTCTTCCTCTGGCCCTTGTGTTTTACCAGGGCCTTCAGCAGAGTGCATTTTGTCCACCCATATCAACAAGGATCTTCTCTACTCAGGCAGATTCAAATGCTAACCTCTTTTGGAAATCCCCTCAGAGACATATTCCAAAATAATGTTTGACCAGTTATCCAGGCAACACACACGTCTAGCCAAGCTGACACCAAAAATTTACATTAAACAAGACCATAGTATTTAAAAATTAAGATAAATTCACTATCAAACCTGAGATTTTGTCATCAACAGGTGTCCTTCCTAAATATGGGATTAGTAATAGGAATAAAGTTACTTCCTTACCACACTCACCTTCACTATACCTAGTAACACAACTCCAAACAGTCAGTAGACACATTTTCTTAATGAAATCACTTACTCTTTACTTTGAAAGACATTACAAATATTGAAAGCTCCAGAAAAGCAGATAAATGATGTAATGGCAGCAAGAGGTAAGTGAGGAAAGGCAAGGACCCAGGCTACAACTATTTAGATGGCCTAACTATGTAAAAATACTTGGTATAGAGTTTACTAGAAAGGCTGGCAAGGTGGTTCAGCAGGTGAAGGCTCTGGCCAGAGCTGGTTCCCAGAGCACATGGTAGAAGGAATCAATAGATACAACCTTCTCAGGGTGGCAGACCAAGAAGTCAGGCAGCCAGGGATAGGCTGATAACCTTCACCCTCTGGTCTGGTGTTCTACTTCTGTTCACCAGACTTTGCCTATTCAGGTTTCCACAGCCCTCAAAATAGTGCCACAACTTGGGATCAAGTGCTCAAACATGAGCCCCTAGAAGACATTTCCAACTCAAACAGTAACAATCAGGAAAGCTATTTTTGGGCCTCTGCAGTCCTGGGGCCTGACCTGCTACTGGGTACCTTATATAGGGGAGAATTATTCCAGCTTAACATTTTCCAGAAAAGGTAGCTGACTAAATGTATTTGAAATATTGAAACAAAAGCGCTTTGTCTATTTGGTATCTGAAGAAGACAGACACCTGGAATATAAATTAGCCATACGGGCCACCACTTTAGCAGAATAATGAAAAAAAAAAAATGAGGCTGGTGTCCAGGCTGACTTTGAGAGCATGGTCTCAGGAGCCCAAAGATAAATAGACATCCCCAAAGGCAGTTTGCTTTGGGCATTTATAGAAAAATTTTCTGAGGGACTAACAAAGAACTGTAGCTTTCCTTTCTTCCCAGGAGGCATGAGCACAAGGGAGCAGAATGATAGGGAATGCCTGCAGGCTGAGTTTTATGTTGGCTTTTCTCTCTGGGGCACTCATCAATTTTGTGCAGTATAATGCTATAAATGCAGGCTGGTGTTGCTGACTGAAGAGAGGAAGAGAAGGTGAAAAGGTGAGAAGGACTGAAGAATGCCTCTCCATACTCTGAGAAAATAAGAAAGCTGTGATGAAGTTTCTGAGCAGACAGCAGGCGTGAAATGATTATCGTAGGTTCCAGGTGTAAATATGTAACACAGAAAAAGAAAGTTCTTTCACAACATGCCCGATATTATTCTTATGGATGGTGATTCTGGGGACACAGTAAGTTAGTCTAAGCCTCTTCTAGGAAGATTGGGTGATCTTCCTATTCCAGGAAGCTCAGCCTGTGTCCTTGCTGCTTATGTAAGCTTGGGAGGGAAGGGCCTAGTATATCTGGTCAGTTTCAGGGACTTCCTGAAGTTTCTGAGTTGTTTACCCCAAGTCTGAATAAACTCTCTTTAGAACTTTCTGAATCACAGGAGCTTCTACCAGGACAGAATGTATTAATTCAGAAGAAATTGCTACAGTACATTAACTTATTAGGGGGCTGCATTACTTTTCAAAAAATATTTTAAATTATGGAGAGAGAACTCAGTCAGATAGATAGAGGGAAAAATTAATTTTCTTAAGTTTTCTCAACCTACAAAAGCAGTAGGCACTGAACTATTTTTACTATGCAGAGTTGTGAACATTCCAAGAATAAGCAAATTAAAAAACTACTTGCCAAATTTCCAACTGTGATTATTCACTATTGCAGTGGATCAAATCTGAGGATAAAAATCATATTAGTAAGGGTTTTATTTTTGCTACTGTCTTAGATGCACAAGTCAGAGTCCACTCAAAGTGTTGAGGAGTCCAAGTTGCCATTGGGTGGGGGAAGCCATAACTATGATTTGAAGCCACATGAAAGGTCTTTGCTTAAACAGTGGTCTATTTATCTTACTCTGGCATTTAAAACTGTTAGCATTGCATGCCAGACTTTTGATTTAAACCCAATAGACTCTTTACTTCATCTTAAAATATAGAGATCACTTTAACAATGCTTGAACCTTAAAAGGATTTTTAAAACATGCTTGAAAGTTGTTTTCTATTCATAGTCATTTCTATGTGCCATGTTTTCCTGAAACTCACTTTCCACAGGTCTGAATCCTAGGGTGCTGTACCAGGTGGACTGACATTTGAATGCCATGATCACCCTGCAAATGAACACAAGTTCCTTACAACACGCATGTATGTGACACATAGAGAAAACATAATAACAATAGCAGAAATAGCTCTACAGTAAAGAAATTAAATTTTCATTTAAAATCTTCTGAAAGGTCATTTCCAAGCCAGGTGAAATCACTTAATAATTATAGAAAACATTAAAAAAATATTAATGGCAGTTTATCACTGTTTTCTAAGAAATAAAAGTCTTATTCCTTCTCAGTTTGTTTTTTGAGGTTGATACTAAAGTCAGACAAAGAAAAATACAATAAAATTGCAGAAAAGAAAGGATATGTTACACATTAATTTCTCATGAATTTTTATGCAAAACTAATTGCAAATCAAATCCAGAAATACAGAGCAAAATGATTATAAAAAATGACCAGATCGGATTTATTCTTGTTGTGTAAGACAGACAAGACAACATTCAACAATCTAGTTGTACATTCTACTTTATCAATAAACTAAGTAATAAACTGGAGCAAAAAAGTCATTTGACAAAATCCAATACTTATTCCGAGAGGGCTGGGGAGCCAGACCAGAGCCATGACAGGTTTCTGACAGCCCTGCCAGGGACCAGGCCTTAGTTTTGGTTTACCGGAACTTGCTGGAGCTGAGCAAGCAATTCTCAGGCAGCCAATCATCAGGTGCCCCACAACCTTTTGCTAGCTAAAGATAGCTGTCCCTACCCTGCAGCTGGAAGGGCCTAACCACTACTGCCTCCAACCAATTAGCCCCCAGACTAATCGTTCCTCCACCAATCAGCATCAGATTAATCCCTTCTCCCTAGAATTCCCCTAACTCTGCTTAAAAGGAGCGTGTGACCTCCCTTTGGGGTCATTTCCCACCCCAACGTGTTGGAAATAATAAATGCTCTTGTTGATTGCATATGTGACTGATGGTCTTTCTTGGGGGCTTCTCTCAGACCCTAACAATTCATAGTAATAACCCTTCAGAACATTAGGAATAGAAGGCAATTTCTTCAGTTGAATCCACAACATCAAATACCCCAAGAACTGGCATTAGAGGTGGTTGTAAGTCATTTGATATGGATGCTGGGTATCAAACATTGGTCCTCTGTAAGTGCAACCAGCACTATTATCTGCTTAGCCACTTTGCTAGCCTTTAGTGTATAGTTTTGATGTGGTAGACATGTTTCAGATGTCATATATCCAGGGTAATAATTAAGCCAACAATATTCTAGTACAACAAGAGTTAGAAAAAGCAAAAACAAACAAACAAACAAACGAATGAATAAACAAACAAATAAATAGAAATTCTTTTAAGGTGTTAGCGTCAACAGTGTTTTTTTCAAGCGTTACTTTGCATAAATATTTTGACTACACCATGTAACTAGTACTTTCTTAGAATCTTAGTGATTTGTGTGAATGTTATTTGTGGAGAAAGCTTTCACGGCTGATTTAGTGAATACATATGGGGTGATGAACAGGGAGGCAGCCTCCTGGGTCATCTTGTTTATACATACCTCTTGGGAAGAAATCATGACAGCTTCTGTTCCAGGAAGTCATCTCTGTAGTATTTTTATAAGAACCAGTTTAGAAAAGAACATTTGACTTCTTCTGGTACTATGGGTAGGGTCATTACCTTTTAGAATAATCAATACACTGATTATTTAGTCCAAAAGGTCAAGACGTTAATTTGCTGCCTATGATTTAAAAATCATGTCCCTTTGGCTAAGAACTTCTGTTCTGTCAGTATCACCTGGCCCTTGTCCTGTTACCTGAAATTCAGAGTAAATCTGTTGTGATATGGCCTCTAGATTGTTCCTTGAGCTTCTGCCTAGTGTGACTCCTTGTGATAAAATTGTATGATCAATACTGTCTTAGAAACAAATGATCAAAGCTCTGTCTCAATAGACTGGCTTGTCTGATCATGTCATATAAATAAAATAATGTAAGATGCATTTTGCTGTGTCTTCTTTCACCTAGCATAGTGCTTTCAAGATCCATCTGTGGGATCCATCTATGTTACACTTGGTGTTAACACTTCCTTTTAACATTTGAATAGCATTACATTTTATGGATATATAATATTTATTTGTTTATTGAGAACAATGAGGTTGTTTTACCTTGAATTACTAAAATGACACTGCTGTGAATACTTAGCTTTAGACATTTAAACTATGAAATTGTTGTTCTGTTGAGTAGATATACACATGAATTAAATCTCTGGTTCATGTGAAAATTCTGGTACAACATTGTGAAAAACAGAAAACTAGCTGAAGCATTTAAATTCTCACCAGCATGCACTCAGAACCCATTTCCTCCATACCTTTATGAATATTTGTTATCATCCATACTTTTTATTGTAGCCATCCAACTGCATGTGAAGGGCTAAGTCATCATGATTTGGGCTTTTATCTTTTTAATGATTAATATTGTAGAGCAATTTTGAGATATGTCTAGTCAGATTATTTTTGAACTTTTAATAATAAAGTTACTTGTCATTTTATTATTACTTTATAATAGTTTTTAGTATGGTGAAGATACATTTTCCTATCAGGTACATGATTTCTGATAGATTGAATTGTATGCATTCATAAGCATAACATTCATTTTTTTATAAATGTGCAAACTAAGGCAGAAATCAAAGTAGATTAGTATCTTTCTATCACAAAGGCTCCAGTTGTACATTAAGGAGGAGAGAAGTATTGGCTAAAAAGTGAAATAGCTACCTGTACCCCATCTCATGGGGTCAGTTCTTGGGGAGATGTCTTTTCAGGGCTGCTCTGATATCAGAATTGTTATTGATGTCACAAAACCAACCCTGTCATTGTACAGGGTTGGATCAGTAGTTTGCTGCAGAGACTTGCCTAGCCTGTGTGAAAGTTTGGGTTTCATGCACAGCACAGCATTTTGAATAAAGAAGAGAACAGTTCTGCCTTCCAATTTTGATATTTCTTTGTTTCAGCCCAGCACTACACTCTGTATCCTGAAGCAAAAGAGGTGTCTATCTCAAGTGAGTCCTTTCTTTCTTAGGTGTTAGGACAGAATGTTTCTGGAACTATCTGATAGCTCTTTTCAAGGTGCTATTTATTGACCTGTCCTAACCAGGAGAACTATCCTTAGAAGACAAGTATAAAGAAAACACTTTGTTGTTAATGGAGATGATTCTCAAATAGGCATGGGGGCATATCAGTTAGATGGCGTTGATTTTTATTCTCTGTGTTAAAAAGTACTGTTACTAAACATATGTGGCAGTCCAGTTGGAAAATGTAAGAAATTAAGTGAAAACCCTTATGAGGAATTTATTTCTAGAAACATCAGCTATGAAAAAGAATGGTGGGAAATTTCTTCTTCCTACAAATGCCGAGATAGCATTATTTACTTGCCTTGATGCTCATGTGTGATATTTTATGATGGTCAGGACTGAGTGTAGCAAATGTAGTGAGAAAACAATAGACAGATATGAACTAGTAACACGATGTGGGCAATAATAACATAGAGCATTGGGGCATTTTGGCCTTTCACTAGTACATATGTTACTCTATATTTAGGTCAGCCACTTACAGACAGAAGGGAAAAATGACTGCTTTAATATGCACTTCTAAATATATCAGGGGTCTTTAAAACACAATCTTCATAGAAATTGTCTTATATCCCAATAAAATTTTCAATGATGGCTTTGATAAATATTTCTCATTATATATACTAAATTGTCCTTCTCATGTATCTACTTTTAAGAATGGAATATAATAAGATCTATTTTTGTTTAATTTTACAGGTCCCTTATTTTTGCAGAGCAGTGTTGTAAATGACTCAAGCATCAGCTGGGGAGATAACTAGGAGATAAGACCAGTTCAGTGGAAGGTATAGATTTGCAGATGAAACAGTGTAAGAATGGGTGTAGAGAAAGGGTCTGAGAGCATTTTTGAGCACACACCTGGCCCTGTCCTGACAGGCACACGTCTTTTATAACAGGCAGTATCATGGAGAACATTTTCTGTCTTCTCGCAGTCACATTTGAGCTTGAGGGGATCCTTGGGTGAACCTTGTAGCCCTCAGCCCTGTTTAGTTTTATGCTCAATTTAAAAGGTCTTACGATCTGAGAGCAGCTTGAATCCAAACGATCTGGTGTTCTGGTCTTTTCCTGTAGCCCTCCTGCTCATTCCTGGCCTTTTCCCTGGCTCTAGTTGGCACCCAGAGATGAAAACACATATTACTCTTCTAAAAGATGCCAATAGCTATTTCTGCCCTGCAGCTCATGGAGGCAGATTTTGAGGAGAGGAGATGTACTTTCAGGGCTATTCTGGTCCTGGATCTTGTTGGGAGGGAGAGGTAGAAATAATTAAAAGAATGTTTCTAGAAATAATGCTAAAATCCTTTCCATGGTAAAAATGGGGGTCAAATTTCTGCAGACAGATTTCTTAAAGTTAAAAATGAGTGAGAATTTTCTCATGGACACAAGAACTAAGAAGAGAAATGGAAGAGGAAAGACTGTACAGTGAGAGGCAAAGGGCAGGGTGTAGACTATGCAGTGGACTAGAACTGTAAGAAAGAAGCTAGCAAGACATTGCTCTGTGTTGGGTGGGTTATGACCAGAAAGGCTTTAAGAACAAAGAAACAGGTGAATTTTGAGCTATGATTTTGGTAATCTCCTTTTGATTGTCTAAAGTCTTTAATCTTAAAATGTAAATACTTAGGGTTTGTGGGGTTTGAAGGTGATGTAAGGTGGATCTCAGTTGGTTGACAAAGCAGACCTGAGAAAATGATGTCATGAAGGAAGCAGACAGGAGACAGAAGAGACAGTGAAGGAAGATCCCCTGGTGGTGCTGTGGAGCGGTAGGTGGTGACAAGTATCAACCAGCTTGCAGGAGGTGCTTCCTTAGCATTTGGAAAATTCTAAGAGGCAAAGGATCTCTTTAGTACTAAGGATAAGGTTGAAGACAAGTTATTTTACTGGCAGTTCTAAGAGCAGACATTGTTAATGTAATTCTTAGCTGTATACATTTGCATATAGTTATTGTGCTTATTGTATATACTTTACTATCTTCCCCCTTTATTTAGGCAAGAAGGGGGAAATTTTGTATGATATTTTGATTTCGTACTGACAATAAAGCTTGCTTTGAGTCAGAGGGCAGAGCTAGCCACTAGCTGACCAAAATTAACCATAGAGGTTTGGAGGATTGTGAACAGATAGGAGACAGGAAGTAGTAAGGTGGGCCTGAGAGAGGATCTCCGAAGTGTGATCCTAAATAATCTTAATAATAAAAACCTGGAGTCAGATATCAAGGATGAAAGCTAAAAGATCAGAGAAGCAGAGCAGCAGCCACTAGAAACTTCTTACCTCTGTGAACCATCTGACCAAATGGGGGAGCGGCAAGACCCTCTCTCCACATTCCTAGTACTGGGATTAAAGGCATGCACCACCACCATCCAGTTCTGTTTCTCCTTTAGACTGATTCAATCTCATGTAGCCCAGAGTAACCTTGAACTCCTGATCTTCCTACTTCCTCTTCCCAAGTGCTAGGATTAAAGAAAGATGTGTTCCACCACTGCCTGGCCTCTGTGGTTAACTAGTGGCTAGCTCCATCTTCTGATCTCCAAGCAAGATTTATTTGTCAGAACACAAACAAAATACCATACAACAGATCTCAGCCTTTGGATGGAGGAATGGAAAAGATAGGAAGTCATTGGTGGCTGCCCTGCTGATTCTCTGATCTTTCAGGTTCTTACCCTGACATCTAACTCCTGCATTTTTTATTGATAAACAATAAATAGATAAGTACATCAATATTATTTACAACATTACAACCTCCCTCAAATCTATAAAGTTCCAGGAATAGGCAATGAAACATACTTGTCACCATTCTATGCCTCTCCCAAAATATCATTAAGGTATAAAGCTGTCATAAGATGGTCATTAATTACCTGATGGTTAGTACTTGACATAAACTATGTATGTATTATGATTGGTTAAAAATAATGTTTCTCTTCATTTCATTTCTTGTTTCTGTAATAAAATACCGAGAAAAATCACTTTAAGGGAAAAAGAGTTTGTTTTGTCCACAGTTCCAGGTGACAGTCCATCATGGTATGGGTATCAGATATCCTATTACATCCACTGTCAAGAGCAAAGACCAGTGAATTAATGCATGCACACCATTGCTCCACTTAGTTTCTCTACTATAATACATACAGTTGAGATTTCCCTTTCTAGGGAATGGTGCCACCTACAGATGCCTTCCTCACTTAGTTAATGTAATTAAGATAAGCTCCCACAGACATACTCACAGGTGAACTAATCCAGTCACTCATTAAGATTCCCTTCCCAGATGAATCTAAGTTGTCTCCAGTTGATTATTCAAACTATCATCATAATGTCTTGTATTGTCTTTAACTTTTTCTGATGTCTACCACAGTGCCAAGTCCACAATAGGTAAAGCACTTAAACTACCCATTTACAATAACTTCCCTTCCATAGTGCTGCCGGACTGCAGAGAAATGTTAGACTAAATTTTGTCATAGATCATTGTTATAAAAAGCTCTTTCTTAATCCAGTGCCCCCATAGGATTGAACCACCAGAAAATTATATGAAAAATTGTCATCTACCTGTGCATTGCACCATAAAGAATGGTAATTTGTGTCAGACATAAACTTGTTTCAAGCATATTCCAACTTCAGGCACACTTTATCTTATATGTTCTCATCCTTGGCCCCTTGGTAAATTTCAGAAGACCATAGAAAAAGATAATTCACAAAGTCCATGACAGCAGGTCTGTTAGATGTACTCTGTTTTGAGGCGGGGCTGCTTAAGAGCTAGCTTCCTTCCAGTTTTCAATGAACCCCAAGTGTGCCTTATTTACTCTTAGATATGTTCCTAGACTCAGCAGCAGCATGGGTATCAGAAATTCTTCCATGTCATGTTTTTACCAGTCATGTACATGGTAAGGGTCTTACAAATGTAAACTAGGATGGTGTGAATGTAGCTTGGTGGACAAAAGGCTTGCCTTGTGTCTTAGGATTTCTACTGCTGTGAAGAGACACCGTGACCATGGCAACTCTTTAATAAGGAAAATATTTCATTGGGACTGGCTTTATAGTTTCAGAGTTTTAATCCATCTTCAGGCAGACCTGATGAAGGAGAAGAAGCTCAGAGTTCTACATCTGGATTGGCAAACTTCAAGAAGAGAATGAGCTCCTGGGCTGGGTTTGAGCTTCTAAAACCTCCAACCACACCCCAGTGACATACTTCTTCCAATAAGGCCACACCTACTCCAACAAGGCCACACATCCTAATCCTTCCAAGAAATGCCACTCCCCTTGAGCCTATGGGGGCCATTTTCATTCAAACTACCATACCACGCAGATGTGAAGAGTTAGAATCCAAAGAATACATGATAAAAGCCAGATGGTAAAGTGCATTCTTATGGTTCTAGTGCTGAGAAGACAGAGGATGGCCAGTTCTGTTGAATCAGTGAACTCCAGGCTCATAGAAAGGTCCTGTCTCAAAAACTGAAGATCTTAATAGGCACACAGGCACGCACACACCTGTGTACACACACATACAGAAAACAAAAACCAGATAATTAGCAATGCCTGTCTAATAAAGTTCAATTATTCTCTACCCTCAATTTGAACTGACTGGTTTAAGGAAGTGATTTAAAGCAGATAGCTAGGGCAGCTTTAAGATATCACCATACTCTGTTTCTTTATGAGATGATGAAACTGTTTTTAGAAAATTAATATGAGTTATATAGATATACTCCCGTAATAAGGAGACCAAAAGATTTTGTTGAACACATAGTTGATTTGTCCAAAAATCACTTTGTTTACATAAAAAAGTAAAGCAATATAAAACATGCCAACATTATAAAATGCAAAAGTGTCACTCAAGAAGGCATTAGACAATGAAATCTGTGTATTGGTTGATTTCACTTAAAAATAATAATAAAGTCATGTGATTTGTTGCTGCAGAACAACGATAAAGCTTAGTGGACTCCAGGTACATATTCACGCAGAGGAGGCCCCAAGGCGTGGCTATGTTTGTTTCTTCCCACTGACAGAAACTGGCCTTCCCCTCTGTCATTCCTCAGGTTGTATTCCTGTAGTCTTCCTTAACAGTCTTTACCTCTATCTATCCTGCTACCTTGGTCCTGAAACCTTGGCATGACTGTTTCTCGAGGGGTGACCTTGCCTGAGCAGGTTAAGTGGATTGATGCTGTGATACTCTGTGTGGTCTGGTATTCAGAGGCACATTTGTTGATGTTTAACTGATTAATAGCACTGCATAAGGGCATGTCCAGAGAACAGAGCCCATCCCAGAATTTCCTAATCTCATATTTTCAGTTATTTGCTATAAAGACACACAGATGCACTTCATCACACCCTAGTAACTACCCACCACCATGCCTTTGGCACTTCAAAACCTGCTTAGCAAAAGAGAAGTCATATCCATGCATGTAAACTCTCAATGTATTGGGTAAAATCTAGTTGCTTTATTATTTTTAAGTACATTTTTTCAAACAACCAAAATATGGCAGAACTGTCTTTGAAATGCACCATGGCAGATGGATTGAAAACTTACTAGCAGGATGGCGGTAGCCTTTATTTACTCCCCTGTGAATGGCTGCTGATCATAATCGCTTTTCTAGCTGGGCTATGACAAAAAGGCTTATTTCTTTTGTCCTGGAATGTCAGGATGAGCGTATTTGTTCAGAGGATGAAGGGGACCAAATTAGACCAAGCTACTGGGGTATAATAAATTCACAGTCCTCACAGCCGACGTCCTCTAATTCTTCCCGTGCTATCAACCTTACATATTCTGATCCCCCCCCCCTCCCCAGTTAGCTCGCTTATCCTTTTGTCCTATTGAATTAACTGCCTTTTCTTTTACACTGTCTCCCGAGGGGACTTCATTTTAAGTCTTTCAGTTTAATTCCATTAATTGGCATATTGTCTGGTCTCATGTTCTCCTCCTGGGTCTTGAACTTAGATTCCCCTCAGTTCTTAAACGCCTTAGCTGTGTTTTGCAGCTTTGAATGACAAGGTGCCTCATCTGCAGACAAAGCATGCGCGTCCTTATCTTTCACTTCCAGGCTAATGTTTAACAATGAAATCACAATCCTGGCAGTTTATCAGCCCATTAAAGAAACCCAAGAACAGAGTTCCTTGATTTTAAAGCCATCCCATTGAAATCTAGGGAAATTAGTTCACAAATTTGAGCTTAAATTAAGAGCTAACAAGTCTACATTCTGGCAAGTGGATCTGCAGGACATGCATTTGTCTTTGCAGATCCTTCTGCCTAGAATTGAGGCAGAGCTGGGATCACACTATCCTGAGCTTATATCTATTTAATCTCTATCAGTTAGTAGGCAGGTAACTTGGAGATGTGTACATCTCTTATTCTCAATAACTACATTCCTAAAGTGAGAAGAAAATAAAAATTCCAAAACAAGAGGCTGTAGTGAAGGTGCAGTAATCCCCATAGACGGCCGAATACGTTACTGGAATGTGAAGAATGACTGACGCTCGCTTTCATTGCTACCGTTACTATTAAAGTGCCACGACCCCAGTTCAGCAGTTAAGCACAAGCATTACCCTTGCAGAGGACCGGAGTTCATTTCCTAGTACATGCATTTGGCAGCTCACAACTGTTGTACAGGCTCTAAGACCTTCTTCTAGCCTCTGCAGCAATTGCATTCACACACATGCAAGCACACACACACACACACACACACACACACGCGCGCGCGCGCACACACCTCCTTTTGAAAATGTAATGTTACCTCTATTGGTGGAGTATTTACATCCTTTCCTCAAGCCACGTTTGGATGCCATCTAGTTTTTAATTTTCAGAGTGCAAATGTAGAGTGTCATTTGGGGAGACAGATTATTTATAATGCGGCATTTGTTCTATGCCCCAATTATGATCACTCCTAATTAAACTGTAAAACCTTTAAAAGGAGAGAGCATTCCCACCCTTCCACATACCTAGGATCAGCACGACAACAGCCTCTTGTGGAAAATCATCTAACAAAAAGAAACCAGACCCTGATATAATTTAGTACATAATTAGGTAATAGCCAAACCTAGAAAGAAGTTTTTATACCAAGCCCAGAGATAATGTCGAACAATCCAGTGATAAGATGTAAAAGAGGGTGTGAAGCTGTTCATTGTCACCTGGGAAATGATAACAGGTCTAATGCACCACTCATAAGGGGATTCCATCTTAGAGATAGGAGTTCTGAAGGAGGCAGAGGCCATTCTGTTCCCTGTGGAATGCCCGCTGATGACATGGGACAATCAGTTAGATTAACTAGGTGTTCTCTGAATTTAAAGAGGAGCTCAGTGTAGTCTACAGGGGGGCTTTGTCTCATTCCACTTCCACTTCTGGCCTTTCACTCATTCCAAAAACATGAAGGTAATCACAAACAAAACACTAGCGTCTCTTTTTACCCACTTAACAAATAAGTTGCTTTTATTTGTGTATGAGGGAGGTTGCTTGTTGTTGTTATTTCGATACAAGGTATCATCTATCCTCCTGCCTCTACGTCCCACATGTAATTTCAAACCTATGCCACCAAGCCTGGCTTTGTGTGATGCTTACATAACCCTGAGCCTCAATCTTTCTATGAACTGAGCTCCATTCTCAGTTCTAAAATATGTATCTTTTGTGTTTTAAGTACAAGTTTTTGAAGGTAACTGGACCATGGCCCTGAAATCAGGTTTAAGTAGTTACATTCTTATTATTTGAAGGCATGGATACTAGCAATATGATGGTGTTATGACAAGGCATATGAAGTCGCTGAGTAGCAACACAATCCTCAGATTGAAATCTTGATTTTTAATTCCTAGTCATGCTCACACCTAGGAGGAGGCACTACCTGGATTATAATGACAGATAAGAAAACCTGTCATGATTCTTAGAAGAACCTAAAGTATGCACATCAGAAATGCCAGGCCAAGACCAAACCTTTGTAAATAAAGAAAATGAAATATCAGATTAAAATTTGAGGATAAAAACAAGCCCTAAAGCAAAGATTATAAACATTAATATTTTCCTTCATGTAACTAAGAGTGTCTTAACTATGTAGGTAAAAAATAGAATCTGTGGCTAAATAGGAAACAGAGAGTCTAGCTCCTATACACAGTAATTCCACAACACTCCAGGAACTAGCTTCTAGCTTTTTCTATTCTCCACCTCGCTTAAGCAGATTTGTCCTCATGGCTGCAAGATATCCACAACATCCCCAAGATCTCCCTCTAGCTATGGAGAGTAGAGAGGCTTAGGTAGAGAACAGGGTCATACTTTCCATACCTCTCCTTTGCCCCTCCCTGATTTATTACCTTCTGAGCTTCCATAATGTTTTTGATACTTAATGTCCATCTCCCATTCATCTTAGAGAGTCAGTTGTATCAAGGTAGATTTCATTGCTGATGTATTTTTGGGTGGTATTTTGTTCACCAGTATCTTGATAACTCTTGGTAGAGAGTTAATGCTTAATGAGTATTTTTGGATGAATAAGGGAATGAATCACAGTAATTAGTAATATAGTGATTAGTTCACACTAAATCAAGACAGTATTCGAGCTAGAGTAGCCTTGGCTGGGGAGACCAGGTTGGCTGTGTCAGAGGTGGATGTTCAGGAGCTCTCTGGATGCTCAGGACCCTGACCTCTCTAAGGAGAAAGATAAAACACCTGAAAAGCTGTGCCTTTAAATAAAGTCCTAGAAAATAAATTAAAATGTGAGCATTCTTAAGAGCATTCATGTGGAGTAGGTGCTTCTAAGGAGAGTTGCTGATTACTAAACTCTCAAGGAGCAATTGTGCATTTTGTGGGAAAACCTTTCTAAAGCTGACCTCAAAGCCAAGAGCATATTCTAGATCATGTCATAAATAACTGCACCTGCAAGTAAACCTTCTCCTACCAAAATGTTAAAAGGAAAAGTTTGAAAATGCAAATCCAGTGTCCAAGCCAAGTGGCTGCACTTTTATGATCGATAGTAAAAGCTGTCATCTGGTTTGTCAATTATACACAAGCTAAAAGGTCTTCAAGGAGGTCTCCACACAGAGGATTTTAATGATGCACAAAAAGTATATGTGTCAAGGAAGAGCTAATTAGTAAGAGCCTAGTAAGGAGAGACTGACAGTAATGTAAATTAATGACATTATGGAGTATTGCAACAATCTGTGATTGAGGATTTACATAATCACTCATTATAGTTTCCCTGTTGTCTCTCAGGTCAATAATGTGCAGTTTGAAGACATCCTAATACATATTTACTCATTAGTCTACAATGCCTTCTAGGACAGAGTCTAGGTCTCTGGATGAATTAATTCATATTTAAATAATTGTATTAGATAATCACCACACAGATTGGAAGAAAACATAGTCAAAATATGGATCATATATAGGTCATTTGTGAAAGTCAATGCATTTCATACTTAAATAGTCAAGGCTGCTTCTGATATACCACAATGCTTTCATATTTACTGGCACAAATGCGGATCTCACATCTATATTTGTTTCCAATCTCCAGAAGACTGTGGGGGCTGTCTGGTGAATGCTGAGGAGGTGGGGACAATGGACAGAGGGAGACGAACTGATGGATTTGTTACCTTTTATTTGGTCATAAAAGCACAGCAGTGTCTCAAAGCAAAATGCCAACAATGACGAGAACAAATTATTCCAGGACTTGGGTATTCTCTATGACCCTTAAAAGTGAAAAATCACTAAGTGATAATTACATTTGACAAGTTGAAATAATAGTCTAATTTTTTTCTTGTAAATTACCATAATCTATCATGGAAATGAATTCCAAATGAAGTTTGCTGCTTAGATAGGGCCAATCATATTGACCTGTCTGTTTATATAAATGCAGTACTTTTTAAACAATGTGCTAACTAGAAAGGCACACTGCCACTTACTCCAAGATCAAATATCCTACATGCTGTGTGATATGTTTCTGTAACCATGGGGCTACTTAGATGGCTAAGTGTTTTTATCTCAATCCAGAATATGATATGCAAGTGGCTACCAGTGACTGCAGTCATTGCCAAAGTCATTTCTACATCCATGAAAGCTAGATACCACTTCTGACTATTAGTGATAGGAGCCGAGATCCTGTGTTTTCTAAAGTATAGCAAGACAGGCGTTTTCTTAGAAGCTCAGTTAAGTGTTTTTAGATTCCCAAACAGGTAAATCCTTTGGAATGAATGAACGTTTTTGTTTTCCTGAGGTTGGTTGAATCAATGTGAGAAAATTTATCATGTCTCACCCACACTTCATTTAGGGACCAGCATTAGTCATTCATTTTGCATAAACACTGACTTCTCTCTTCAGATAACATTAATAATCATTATAAATATAGTTTTTACTTGCTTGAGTGATGCCAACATATAATGCTCCAAAAAAGTCTTATGTAGAAATTGCTCTGGAAATCTAGTCTGTGTACATGGTTGCTATCTTTTAACTCCCCTGCCACTGAAAATTTGATAACTCGAAGGTAAGTTTAGAAAACACACACAAACACACACACACACACACACACACACACACACACACACACACACACACACACACACACACACTGCATACTTAGGGATGCATAAGTTAAGGAAAGATCATCTCCACTGACTGTGACCAGAAAAGATGGCAGAATGTTTCATATGGCCTGAGGAAGTCAAAATCCAAGTTGTAAGTTTTTTGAGGAGGCAAGAAAATGGGGTGCCATGTAATTCTAAATAATTCCTAGGAGTGATGACTTTAGTTAGCACATTCTATATAATTGGGAGCTGGGCCCAAAGTGAAATGGCTGTATTCTAGGTTGGCAGCCATTTTAGTTTCAGTGGCTTGCATGGTTAGGACAATCCCTCCCTCCCTCCTCCCTTCCTTCCTTCCTTCCTTCCTTCCTTCCTTCCTTCCTTCCTTCCTTCCTACCTTCCTTCCTCCCCTCCCTTCCTCCCTCCCTCCCCTCCCTCCCTCCCTCCTTGCTCTCTCTTTATTTTTTTCTTTCTATCTTGAAAATAGATTCTTCTCTCTCACAATACATCCCAACCACAGTTTTCCCTCCTTCCACTCTTCTTAGCTCTCCCCATTCCCCTTCTCCTCCAGGTCCACTCACCATGTTTCCCTTCAGAAAGGAGCAGGTTTCGAAGAGACAACAACCTAACAGGACAAAACAAGATGCAATAAGACACGGGGAAAGCCCTCATATCGAGACTGGACAAGGCAACCCAATAGGAGGAAAAGAGTCCCAAGAACAGGCAAAAGAGTCAGAGATGCACTCACTCCCACTGTTAGTCGTCTCACAAAAACACCAAGCTAACAGCCATGACATACATGCAGAGGACCTGGCACAGACCCATGCAGATCCGTTACTTGCCTTTTGAGTCTCTGTGAGCCCATATGAGCTTTGCTTAGTTGATTCAGTGGGCCATATTCTGGTTTCTTCCATCCCACTTGACTCCTACAATCTCTCCCCCTCTCTTCTGAGGGGTTTCCTGATCGCCAAAAAATGGGACCCAATAGAGACCTCCAGTTTAGACTCTCTCTCTCTCTGAATAATGTCTGACTTTGGGTCTCTGCACCTGCTCCCATCTGCTGCTGGAGGAAGCCTCTCTGGTGTTGATGATGGACAAGGCACCAATCTATTAATATAGCAGAATATCATTAGGAATAATTTCGTTAACTTTTTTTTGCCAGTCATGTTTGGTCTCTGGGCTATCCAGTCTCTGGTTCTTAAGCATCCAGGGAGTGTAGGGTAAGGGTTCCCTCTCATGGAAACATTGGTTGACCATTCCCACAAGTTCTGCACCACCATTGCCCCAGCATATCTTGTAGGCAGGACAGATTGTAAGTCAAAGGTTTTGTGGTTGGTGTCCAGGCTTCTCTTTTGGTATCCTGCAGGGTACTTTCCACTAGCTGCTTTGTGACTAGAACTTAGGGATGAAGGCTCCATGCAGGCATCAGCAGGACCTCTCTATATTTAATGAACCCTGTGGATGTTGTCCTCTGCAGTAGGGTCCTGTTGCCAGTTTGCAGAGGGCAACCCTCTGTCCTGGCATCAGCCTGGTTTGTTTGGGGATCTCCCTTGGCCAACAGCTCAGTTAAATGCATCTCCAGCCCACCACTGGAAGCCTTACTGAACTACAAAAGACAGCCATTTCAAACTCCATATCCTCCATTACTAGGAGTCCTCACTAGGGTCACCCTCATAGATTCCAGAAAGTTTCTACTCCAGTAGGTTTCTACACAGTCCCCAAGATGTTCCCCAATTCCAGCCTTCCATCTCCGAACTCTCTGCCTCCATCCTACTCTCCCAACCACCTGATCCCTCCCCTCCCTGGGAGGTCCATGCAGTTCCTCCTAAAGCCCTCTTTACCTAACCACTCTGGGTCTATGAATTGTAGCTTGATTATCATTTACTTATTAGCTAACATCCAGTTATAATTGAATACATACCATGTATTTTTTTGGGGTCTAGGTTACCTTACTCGGGATGATTAATTTTCTATTTATATCATTTGCCTGAAAATTTCATGATGTCATTACAGCTGTGTAATACTTCATTGTATAAATGTACCACATTGTTGCTGGAGGGCTTCTCTCCAGGTTCCCCAAGCCCCGCAGTCCCACAATCCATGTATAAAATAATCACTCAGACGCTTATATCACTTATAAAATGTATGGCAGTGGCAGGCTTCTTGCTAACTGTTCTTTTATCTTAAATTAACCCATTTTTATAAATCTATACTTTGCCACGTGGCTGGTGGCTTACCAGAGTCTTTACATGCTGCTTGTCCTGGCGGTGGCTGCAGTGTCTCTTTGCCTCAGCCTTCTGCTTCCCAGAATTCTCCTCTCTCCTTGTCCCACCTACTTCCTGCCTGGCTACTGGCCAATCAGTGTTTTATTTATTGACCAATCAGAGCAATTTGACATACAGACCATCCCACAGCACCACATTGTCTTTATCCATTCTTTGGTTGAGGGACATCAGATGCAAGGACAATTTGGCTGCAACATCTGTCACCCCATTGATTGCCAGGGTTGATTTGTCTCATCTGGCTGGTTAGGTAGTGTCCCCTTCCTCCCTCATTGCTCCATGTGCATCCCTCCTGAAGCTGTGCATGTAGTCAAAGGGGAAAATCTTCCTCTAGTAGAGAAGGATCCATCAGTCAAGGGTATAGGAGCAGCTGTACTTCCTTGCTAGATCCTCCAAACAAAACTCTTAAGGACATTACTTTTATAAAGGCATGCAAAGGAAGGAAAAACAAGGTAGTTTTGGTCACACCCTTACCTTATATAGCTATTTAAATAGTATCACTATGAGTGTAAGTGTATGTTGAAAGTATACATTGAACATATGCATTGAAATCATGCAGATGCTGTTGAGTACAATGCAACCTTTCAGAGTGGCCCCTCTCCACATTCCATAGCACTCCAAATCCTTAGAGCAGTAGTTTTCAACCTGTGGGTTGTGACCCCTGTAGAGTTGCACAGGTCTTTCACAGAGTTCATCAAAGACCCCCAGAAAACATAGAGATTTACATTACAATTCACAAGAGTTCCAAAATTACAGTTATGAAATAGCAATGGAAATAATTTTATGGCTAGGGTCAGCCCAGCATGAGGAGCTGTGTTAAAGAGTCTCAGCTATCGCGAGGTTGAGAACCACTGCTTTAGAGTGTGCTCCTGCTTCCCTTTTGCAGCACTCCCGTAGAATGCAACCGGCCAAAAGCCCCACCTCCCACCTTTTCTTAATAACATAAGGCTGTCATGACTTTGCAAATATCACATTCTTCTCTAGAGAAGCATGATTTAACATAATGATGGTTTTGGGAACCTGGTAGATTTGTATCTCATTGAAAGGATGTCTCTAGGGTTTCACAGTCATACCGGTAGGGATGCCAGAAGGTGCACTCAGTCATTATCTGATTATTTCTCCTTGGCTAACTCATATATATACTCTACATTAGAAAATAATTAGGCAATTATTCATTGATGCCGTTTCTCTTAAGCACTTATAACTAGGAATCAGGAGACTAGAATGTAGAATCTCTGTTAACTATTGGTTAATGACATTTCATTTTTGCAAACTAATTTTCCAGAGTAAGTTGAAAGGGCCATTATGGAAAGAATATCTTACGGTGACTAATCTTTAAGTTGGATCACTTCTCTGTCATGTTTACCTTGTGGAAAGTCTGTGTATATAAGCCGTTGTATAACTTTAGCTTTTTAATTCATAAAATTAACATAAAATGTTCTCTTTCTCAAGAATGCACATGAAAATGATGTCTGGCAGGAGGCAACTACTCCACACAACCTCTGTCCACTGCTCACAGTAATTAGAGGCAGGTTTGGACGCTGAACCTGTTCTCTGACTCACAAGTTCAGGCCCTGCCCTCCTGAACAGTTCACTCTCCATTTTCACAAGGTAACTGGAGTTTTCACATGGGGGTTTGTGTACTTGCTTTGTCTTTGTTTACTTCTTCTTAGTGTACTGATATGTTCGATTTAAAAAAAAAGATTTTGATAAATATGAATTTCAACTATTTAACATGATGAGTAATATATAATAACAGAGAATAAACTGGACAGCAATTATTCATAATTTCTTCAACAATTGGATAGTTCATTCATTATCCTGGTTCTTCTAGTAACCTTTGAGCATTCCAAGGATCTTTGTGATTCTTGGGCCAGATATGTTCAAATTAACAAATTCCTAAATCATAAGCCATGGCTTCACACTGAAAGGAATCTTTCACTTTTAAATATCTAGAGATTGAAATATTCTTCCGTTTTGGTCTTTTGAGCCAGGGTCTTATATATTATATAGCCCAGGCTAGTCTATACTTCACTGTGTAGCAAAGGCTGGCTCTGAACTTTTCTGAACCTCCTTCTTCCATCTCCCACATGCTGGGACTATAGGTATGTGGCATAAAGTCCTACTTGAGATTTTGCATCTTAAGCCAAATCATATTAAGCTTTAGTCATTATTTTCAAGTGCCCATGACAGAGTCTCTTAGTCACCTCTGTTCTTAGTATTAGAATCAGTCAGTGCATTCGATTTGTATCCAATCACTGTAGCCAATCACTATAAAATTGGCTGCTTCAAGCATCACATTCTTATTGTCCTATAGCTCCAAAGCCAATGTGGGTTCACTAAATTGAAACACAGAGCATTGTCCAGGGAGTATTCCCTCAGAAAGTTCTAGTCAGAAAAAGTATTTATTTCTCTGCCTCTTTAAACTCCAGAGCTGCATTTCTTGGCTTGTACCCTGCTTCCCCATCCCTGCTGCGGAGCACCTTCAAATCTCTGCTCTGCTTCTGTGCAGCATTCTGCCCTCCACACACCACCCTCCCTACTCCACGGAGCTGCTTCCCCATCTTAAAATCCCCGATTCAGTCACATCTGCAGTTGCCTCTGCCATATAAACAACACCGCTGCACTGGAGAAGTGGTGGTTAGGAGCTCTGGCTGTTCTTCCATAGAACCTCTGGTCTCATTTCCAGTGCTCACATGGTGCTCCCCATCATCTGTAACTCTCATGTGTGTAAAATAAAGTTAAAAATAAATAAAATAATGTCCACAAATTCCAAGGTGAAGACGTGAACACCGTGTATAAACAGTAGAGGACACCGGTTTATCTAGGCTGCAGAAAAACCACTTTTGGTTTATCCAGTGAGACCCTGAAAAGATATTTGGGGGCATGTTTCAGTCCATTCTGCACAGCTTTCGTCCAACACAGCAGACTAGGTCTGGCGAGGGCTTTTCTGCCGTGTCATCCCATGGCCCAAGGCAGAAAGGCTTGCTGATGCGGGGAGAACAGAGGTGGGTCTCACCTACATCCAACCCAATAAACCTGCTCCTGCAATTGTAGTATTAGTTTACCCATGAGTGTGTGTGTGTGTGTGTGTGTGTGTGTGCGCGCGCGCACGCGCGCGTGCGCGCATGCAGGGTGGGGCGTGGGGGTTCTTGTGGCCTAAACTCCTCCTGTTAAGCCCGCAACTGCATCTGCCATCCAGTTTCCAATACATTAATTTTTAGAAAACACAACCAGCCCACAGCAAGCATCTGTGGGCATTGAACTATTCCTGAGCATTTTAGGAGTGGTTTATTTTCCAACCCTGTTAATTGTAAATAGTCATTATTACATTATAAGTATGTTATTAGGAAAACTAATAGTAAGTAAACTGAAGCAATAGAAATGAATTATTTCTCATTTCATTGAGATATGCATAATAATAGTTCCTCCCCAGTATATTGATATTTACCCCATTGATGAAATAAATATAAGTCTTGCCTCAACTGGTACAGAATAAAAAACAAAAATATTTAATATCAGCCACTTGTGATGCAGAGGGGTTTGATTTACAGTTTTAAAGCTTTTTTAGAAAACCAGGGAGTTGTAATATTTAAATCAATGTCATTCAGATGTCTTTGGGAAACAAACAAAGCTCTATCGATTGAACAACCAAACCACTGTTGGAATTAATCAGTATGGACTTGATAAATTCCACTGATGTAGAAAATTAGCACTTTGCATGTTTCCCGGATTTTGATTTCATTTGGATGTCTGGTCATGAATTATAACCACTCTTCTTGGACGCGAGCTATTTCACTTGAAATCCATTATTTCTCGCAGAATTATGAGTCTTGTTAGGGAAATGCCAGCTATTTCCATTTTGAGCATCTGCAGTGCGGTTCTATTATTAACACAGCGCTCATTTAGACAAGGGAGAAGAGATAGATTTGTGTCTTTGGGGTAGTGGGGGGAGGCGTGGGCGGTGGCGAGTGTTGCTTTGGTGAAGCAAACAAGCTTACAGAGGCTGCTTCCAATTGACACAGCTGTCATGTAAATATCTGTCCCCCGCTGTATAGCTAAGGGATCCTGGGCATAAAGACCTTGTAGCCATATGTAAACAATGCGGTGTTGATGACAGGTTTACAGCGCTGCTGAAGACTGGCGCAGCTGTTCCTATAGCGTGATAGAAAAACTCAGGAGGCGGCTCACAGATGCTGGGAGTTTTCTCGCTTGTGGAGTCACGGGCTTCTGTGAGGAGCTTTGCTTAGCGGCCTTCTGGGTCATGCCATCCCAGCCCCCAGTGTGAAGCCTTCTGAGCAGGCTGGCTCCCCGCTGGCTTCCCTGCTCTCCCCCAGCTTCAGCTGCACCTTGCCCCTCAGTGGCAGCTGGGCAAAGCCCCACTTCAGCAGCAGATGCCTGGCAAAGTCTGACCCACACCTCAGTGGGCTGCATCCATCAGAGAGCTCACCAGATCAGAGGACCAAAGAGTGAACAGCCTCCATGGTTAGGTCACCTCCTCCCTCCGCTGTCGCTCTCTTTGTAGCATCCTCTGCAGCATTTAGTCTGAGATCATTAAGAAAGCACCAACCAGGAAACAAAAGGTTGTTCGGGCAGATTGATTCACTGTGTCAGTGAAAGCACCCCCCACCCCAGGTGTGAGCTGGGAGCAACACCTCTGGAGTCAAGGGGGAGGAAAATTTTGCAGCTTCAACTACAATGAGGTGACTCTGGACATTTTTTTCCCCTCAGGCCAATAAATCCCTCCAGTTGACCTTTGGATACTGATATGAATCTTCAAGTCAACATAATATTTCATAGCCTGGATTCTTAGGAATAAGAACCAGTATGTAGCACACTTAGATTTTTCAGTTCTACCATCAGACTAAACATTGAAATCCAAACATGGGCAGCTGTGTGACCCACACCTGTCATCCCTGCGCTGGAGGAACTGGAGCAGCATGATTGTCTTGAATATTGGGCAGGCCTGGGCTACAGAATGAGTTGTAGTCCAGACTGGACTACAGAATACAGTGAGATCTTATCTCTAAAACCAATTGACCAAACAACTAAATAAGTAAACAAATACATCCAACATAACCACCTAGTGTGAGGTTATGAGCAAATTACTGAAGTTATTTAACCTTAAAATTTCTTATAAAAAGGGGGCACTTATCCCTCCGAGTTGTTGGGGGGATTAACTGATATACATAATGTATATCAAGTCTTTAAATGCAAGTGTGCAAAATCTCCATATGATTTTCATGTTTCAAAGAATGCTGTAATTTAGAAATTCTTACCAAAGAGAAAGCAAAAGATTAGCGATATTGCACACATAAACATCCCAAATTCTAATTCTATACCCTCTAGACGTGTGTCCTTGTTTGTAGGGCACTCTATTGGCCATATCATTTCTGGAGGCCATATGGCATAGGATGCAGGGAGCCAGGTCCCTCTTTCCCAAATCTAGAATTCCGAGCCTATTGTTTCTCAGAAATGCTAGGGCAAGGGTAAGAAGAGAAAAACCACTCAGAACTCAAGGGGCTTTTATGGAAGTGGCATAAGATATACTAAATGTTTCAGATCGTGCAATGTGAGTCAAAATGTCCAGTGACAGGGTTGAAGAAGCCTTTGGAGATACAGTGATAAGAAATTAAAAACTCTGAGCATGATTTTCCAATGGGGAGGTTATCCTAAGTTCCAACAGTTGATATGCAAGTACGCCTTGAACAGCACCTCCATAAAGTTGATCAATTATTGTTTAAAGTAGGATTTGCTTCATTGGACAATGACCATGATCTCACAAAAACATTATTCATTAGCATTTGAATGAATGGAGGAGAACATTTTATTTTGCCTTTGTCAAAACATGCTTTAATGGTTGGGGCAATGGCTTAATGAGTCAAGTGTCCACTGTATAAAAATGGAGATCTGCGTTCAGATTCCCAGTCTTTACATAAAAAGCTGGACACAGCCTATGTATCTGTAATCATAGAACTAGGGGACAAAAAGAGCTGAATCTACAAAGTTAGCTAGCCAGCCACTCTAGCCAATCATTAAGGGCAGGGCTGAGGAAAAGTCTTGCCTCATAAAAAGCAGAAGGAGAGCAGTAGAAGATGGCACCTGACATTACCCTCTGACCTGCACATGCAGACACACACACACACACACACACACACACACACACACACACACAGAGGAACTCACACTATACTTTATTTAGAACAGTGGAATAGGCAGGCTTTTGTGTTACTGTGACCCAGTAGTAATAAAGGTAACTCAAACAGAGCAGATTAATTTTGACTCCTAGATTCAAAAGTTTCCACACACCATGGGGAGGACAGAATGCCTCACTGCAGCTAGGGTGCTCTTCCTCTAAACAGACACCACCATTTATTTACCTTTCCCTATTTTCCAGTAATGCTGTCATATTATGATCCACCAAGGGATTCATCTGTTTATTGTGTCAACTCTCTCTTAAGGTGATTATCCCTGTAACAAGCTTTATGAATAATCTGTGTATTCCTTGATCCAGTCCAGTTGAAAATCAAGATTAATCAGGACAGATCCACTCCTTGTCACTTTGATACCCAAATTCATCTCTTTGAACCACAACATTCTTCTTGACCCTAAAAGCGTTTTCATGCCCACCTTCGTTGTCAGTTCTGGTGCACTCAAAAAGCAGATGGTATACTTCCACTAAAGCAAGGCCAAGAGAAAACAGCCCATTCCAAGAGGGGGATGGAAATGCATCAAAAAAGGACTCTATCAAAACAAGAATGGTACTCAACAGGAAAAACATTGCATCTTGTAGTTCCATGTCTGGCATCTGGAGCATGTGATGTCATGGTGCATGTGCCAGTGGTCTTTAAAGTTGATAGGGGCAAGACTGCCCAAGGCTATCACGAGGAGAACAGTATGGAGTAGAGATTTCACCTCATGCAGTTATTGTTTATTCCCTCTAAACAGACACTCCCAAAAGTGTTCTTGTGCTTGTGACAAAGCTGAAAAGAAAAGTTTTCCCCTTTGTTCTACCCATGCCTAGCCTCCCTCATTAACTTCTCGTACTGCAACGATATAGCTATCATAATAGATGGTATGTTTGTTAAAACAAATCTGTCAGTATAGTCATGTTTGTCATGTGAACTGTGAGGTTCATCCTTAGAGTTGTGCATGCTATAAATGTAGAGAATATATCCATCCTCCATTACAGCATCACATTTCACAGTCTGATACCCTGAACTCTTCTGTGCTCCGTGTTCTTCCCTCCCCTGAAGGCCATAGCAACACACTTTAGATAACATTTATGTATGCATTTACTTAGAGTGTATGTGTGTAGTTGGATTTTTTTTTACTCCTTTTTGGAGCCCACCACTCAGCTCCCAAATAAATCACACACGGAAGTTTATTCTTAATTATAAATTCCCAGCCTTAGCTTGGCTCATTTCTAGCCAGCTTCTCTTAACTTAAATCTACCTTTTGCCTCTGGGCTTTTCCCATTCTCTTCACTTCTATAAATCTTCCTCTTACTCCGTAGCTTGCTGTGGAGCTGGGTGGCTGGGCCCTGAAGTCCTCCTCCTGCTCTAGCTACTTCTCCTCTCCCAGATTTCTCCTTCTATATATTCTCTCTGTCTGCCAGCCCCGCCTATCTTTTCTCCTGCCTTGCTATTGGCTGTTCAGTTCTTTATTAGACCATCAGGTGTTTTAGACAGGCACAGTAACACAGCTTCGCAGAGTTAAACAAATGCAACATAAACAAAAGTAATACACCTTAAAATAGTATTCCCAACATTTCCCCCCTTTTTTCCTAAACAAATATGAAAGGTTTTTACTCTATACAATAACAACAATTATCAAGTAAATATTACATTCAAAATGTACTGAATTCCAATTCATTTGGGTCTGGTAAATTTAAAGAAAATACTCTATTACCTATCCTATCTTAGTGAATCTAAAGTTTTATACCTAATTTATTCTCTATCATAACTAAGGAAAACTGCAACTATATCTAGTCTTCAACTCCATCAAAGCCCACAGAAGGATGATATTATTTGAATAATGTATTGCATACAACTTCTAAAACTCTAGCAATGACAGAGACATCTGACTGCCTGGACAGTCACCCAAAGTTCCTTCTGAAACATTGGGGCATCCATCTTCAGCCTATAAGTCTAGAGTATCAGGCAGATTTCTCAGTGAAGCAGGAATTTTGAAGGACCATCCTGCCTTATTTTGCCAAGTTTTAACAGTCTTTTTCTGTGTGCCCTGCATGTCTAGTCTGCCCAGCATATTGTCAGCAGTCAAAGGCAAGAACAGTGGTTAGCCTTGCCACAATCAGAGCAAACTCCATAAGGACTTTCTTGAATGCCCATCTTCTCTGAAGTAAATTGGTGCTTCCAGGAACAGATTTGTCACAATGTCATGAAAAGCCCTAAATTAACAAAACATTTTAAAGCCCATATTCTATAGGTCTTTGAAAGGTTTGAAGACCACCTATCTATCTAAAATATCTATCTAAAATATGATCTGGAAAGCATACCTAACTTATCTACAAATTTGATTGTTATAAATGACTTACCACTAAACTGTGTTTCTTGATTATCCTATATAGTTTACAATAATAACTTTCAAAAACTAGAACTTAACCCTACATATCCAAATGAACTACATAGGCACAATACCTCAAACAAAAATAGAAACATACATACAATGTATTGTAACAAAAATAACCTTAAATGCTTATCAATATACAAAAATCCTTTAAACAGGAATAGAACCATATATAAAGTGTAACAGAAATAACTTTAAATTTGTATTAGAATTCTATATAACCTTAAATGATAACAAACATCCATAATCCACCAAATAACCCCCACCCCCAACTCTTGGGAATGTGGGCATAGTTTTCTCTAAACTGCTTCCAGCTGGCTGTAGGTGAAGTATCTTTAGGGCTGTGAAAATTTTGAGGTAATGACCAAGTCCTGGGAAGACCATCAGTAACCTTTCTTGATAGGTATCACCTGTCAAGTTTCCGGAGGTCTCTCCTGATCAAACCTGATTCATAATAACCCTGAAGGAATCCAACAACCTCTTATCTCCTGTGGGAACAAAACTCCAAAGCTTTTTTGCTTTCCATTTGAAAAATACTTTTTTGGCTTCTCTTTTAAAGTTAAAGCACTCCTGGAGTATCTAGGTTGGTTCAGTTTTGCAGCACACAAGCCCTTGTGTCCTATCAGCTGTCTTTTGCCAATCAGCATTCAAAAATTCAAAATCAACACAATACTATACAAGATCCAGACTCCCCATGTATTTCCCATCTTATGTGGCTTTTCTCTTTTACTCTCTCTTTAAAGACTGTATTTTATATGCTATTTTTTCTGCAACTATACCCTTTTTCTTTTCTTTAGCCTATGCACATTGTTAAACACATTGTAACCTGTTCAGAGGGTTTTGTCACCCTGGACCTCTTTTGCTGTGCATCTTTTAGCCTTTTTGACAACATGAACAAATTTTATTTCATTTTATTATTAATAAATTTTTTATTCATTCCACATACCAACTACAGATCCTCCTTCATCCCTCCTCCAGCCTTCCCCTCCCAGTTCATCCCCCATCCCCTCCTCCGAAAAGGTGTTCAGCAAAGCATTGCACATTCAGTTGAGGCAGGTACAAGCTCCTCCCCCTGCATCAAGGCTGTGCAAGGTGTCCCACCATAGGCTCCAAAAAGCCAGTTAATGTACTAGGAATAGATCTTATTCCCATTGTCAGGAGCTCCTGAAACAGACCAACTACACTACTGTCTTGCCCATGCAGAGGACTCAGTCCAGTCCCATGCAGGCTCCACAGCTGTGCGTCCAAAGTTCATGAGTTCCCACTGGCTTGGTTCAGTTATATCTATAAGTTTCCCCATCATGGTCTTGATGCCACTTGCTCATAGAATCTCTCTTCCCTCTCTTTGACTGGACTTCCGGAGCTCAGTCTGGTACTTGGCCATGGATCTCTGCAGCTGTTTCTGTCAGTTACTGGATGAAAGCTCTATGACAACAGTTAGGGCAAATCTGATCACTGGGGAAGTCCAGCTCAGGCACCCTCCACTGCTAGTAGTCTAAGCTGGGACAATTCCTGTGGATTCCTAGGAACTTCCCTAGCACCAGGTGTCTCCCTGTCCCCATGTCTCCCTCTATCAAGGTATCTCCCTCATTGCTCTCCCACCCCTCCCAGTTTCATCTCTATCATCCCATTCCTCCATGCTCCTGTCCCCCATCCCCGCCCCTCCTCTCGAGGGCGGTACAATGAACAAACTGTAAACAGCTAAAAGCAGAGTGGACCTCAGCTTTTGCAGCTGGCTCCACCCACTTCTTGGTCAGTGGGGGTGGGGAAGTCAAGAGGAAAGCTCATATGCCTGGTTGTCATGCTGAGAACTGCATTCAACCTTCCTAGAGCTTTAAAATGCTGGTGTTTGTGCTATGGAAGACATTTTTACTAAGTTTTTGTTGCTGTTGTTGTTCCTACTTAACATACTGGTTGCTTTTAACCAGCAGGCAGAAACTCTTAAAGGAGCCATATCCTCCTTCTCCCATTCCCCCAGCTTTCTTAAGCCCTATGTGGAAATTCAGCCCATGTTGGAATGCCAAAATATTGTTGGAATGTTTTTTACTCTTTTGGGGACCCACCACCCAGTTCCCAAATAAATCACACATGGAGGCTTATTCTTAATTATAAATGCTGGCCTTAGCTTGACTTGTTTCTAGCCAGCTTCTCTTAACTTAAATTTTCCCATTTACCTTTTGCCTCTGGGCTTTTCCAGTTCTCTTACTTCTGTAAATCTTACTCTTATTCTGTGGCTTGCTGTGTAGCTGGGTGGCTAGCCCCTGAGTCCTCCTCCTTCCTCTCTCATTCCTTCTTTCTCCCTTTCTACATTTCTCCTTCTATATACTCTCTCTCCTGCCAGTCCCACCTATTTCTCTCTCCTGCCTTGCTGTTGTCTGTTCAGTTCTTTATTAGAACCATCAAGTGTTTTAAACAGGCACAGTAACACAGCTTCACAGAGTTAAACAACATACACAAAAATAACATACTTTAAAATAATGTTCCCCAACATGTGTGTGTTGCAAGGGTACACAGATGTGCACATGGAGGTCAGAGTCTTTCCTTTCCTTCCACAGTGTGGAACAAGGGTTCTCATTCAGGTTACCAGTGATCATTGGTAAGCGTTTACCTTCTGAGCCATCTCACTAGGTCAAGTGTCCTTTTAAAATATTTTTCTATTGGTTCCTTAGTGAATCAATAGCCTTTGCCAGAATGTTGGAATGACATAGTATGCAGTATTTCTAGACATGTTTTCATTAGTGATATTCCTTTATGTGACTTATTTTTCCAAAGACTGTGGAGGCAATATGCTAGGAATGAACTCTGAAATGAGTTGCCTATTACACAAGTTGAACCACAGCAGAAGTAAGATAATATTAGAGACACTAAACTGTTGAAATGGATTGATCTGAGAGGAAATCATTAAGGGATTAAAGATGGCTGCTTATTTGCTACAGCCAGTCTGCAACTGAGGACTACCATTGTAATGGGAACCTGGTGACTACCAACATCACTACAAAGAAGAGAATCCAATACATTTTTATAAAAAATAAAAGCAACAATAAAAATGAATTAGGAATTAGGCATGGTGGTATGTAGTAGGTAGCTGTTCCAGCTTTGACCTGGAAGTACTACCCCCATTGAGGCTTCCTGTAACTGAGGCAGGGCCGAGACAGGAGTCCTTAAGACCTGAAATCTGGATGTGCCAGCTCTCCTGGTTCCTGGATCCTGGATGCTCGAGGTAGATCGAGCAGAGTTCTCCAGAGAACACTCCTGGACTGTGCTTCACCTTTCCCAGACCCTGTAACCTATCCCTTCACCTGTAAGTTACCCCACAAAATAAACCCCCCTTTTAACTACGCGGAGTTGCCTTAATACTTTCACCAATAGTGGTACATACCTAGACCTATAATCACAGCACCGAGGAGACAGAGGCGGGATGACCAGAAGTTCAAAGTCCTCCTCTTCTTTATAATGAATTCAAGCTCAGCCTTGCTACAAGGGCACCCAGTAATAGTATAAAAAAGTTAAGTCACTCTTTAAAGTCACCAGTTTTCTTTAATGGGATAGCCACTAACAGTTTGATCATGCTCCAGTGAGTATATGAGCAAAACAAATTGGACTTGGTGTTTTCTTTTCTTCTTTCTTTCTTTCTTTCTTTCTTTCTTTCTTTCTTTCTTTCTTTCTTTCTTTCTTTCTTTCTTTCTTTCTCTCTTTCTTTCTTTCTTTTTTCTTCTTTTTCTTTTTCTTTTTCTTTTTTTTGCAGGGAGGTGACAGGGTTGGAGAATAGACCTAGGAGGACTTGGAAGTGTGATTTGGTACATTATGTCAAATCCCCAAATAATTAATAAAAATATTATATTGGAAAAAATTAATAGTCACCAACTGTTACCATGATTACATTCTCAACACTTGAATTTTGAAAGGTTATGTTCAAAACATGGTGAGTTTTAAGTTGTCTGGTTGCTAAAGTACATGTGCCATTTAATAGAGGCTCTTCTGAATCCAATAATGTATAGTTAATAATATATATTATTAAAATTCATCTTAAGAGAAAATATGTACAAGATGTATGACTCACATACCTTTGCAGAAAAGAGAGATTTACTTGTTCACCAAACATCTAGCAACTTGGTGTCTTGGCGGGCAGAGTTCAGACTCACCTGCATAGCTTCCTGAAGCTTTGGAGCTTTAGGCTTCATCTTCAGATACTTGCCTTTACTTACTACAAGTGGAGCCATCCTAACTCAGTGGTGTGAATACCTCCCAAGATCTTGTGGACACCAGATAGACCTGACTTCCCTAGCTCACAATCCAGGGACCTCTCTAGTAGAGAGACTATAGAAGCTGGAGATTGCACACAACTTGAAAGGCTTGAACTGAAAGCTGTACAACTGTTAGATCATTGAGCCCTTCATTTATAAGCAAATGAAATATGCTCCTGACAAGAGGAATTTTGAGAAGGCTTTTGGCATTTGGATAGATTTTGATTACACCGTTAAAAGGAAAGTAACAACTTACTCCCCAAGTGGTGTATCTGCATCACTGATTAATTCCAAGAATGTATTTCTTGCATGGGAAAGCCAATGGGTTTTAGTGGTCATTTCAGCATCACACCTATCTGTCCATAATGGGTGCTTATCACTGATTGAATAACTAAATCAATACCTGCAGTAATGCTTGTTGACCTCTTATGATGTCTTATGAAATTCAAGATATAATGAAGACTTTTAAGAACTAGCCTTAAAGTCTTCTTTTAGGGATCAAAAGAGATGCTACAATAAGTGAGAAAAAACAAAGTATGTGAGGGTAAAAATAAGTCTGCTCACCCATGTTCTTTCTGTGTATATCTCTTTATTGTTATATCTTGTTCTAGTCTGTTCTCTCCCTGTTCTAATCCTCCTGCTTCTTCTCCTCTAGCCTAAGAGTATCCTTTTTAGGAGGCTTGAAGCAATAAAAAACATTATAAAAGTTACCTCTCGTTGGTCAAAAGCACATTACCAGGGTAAACAATAAGAGCAGAGCCATTTACCAAGGCACACAAGATTCCAAGGTTACAGGAGTTAGACTGTGACCAGACTGAAGGGGAGCACAGTGCCCAGTGACAAACTTTGAGACATAGCTCCCTTGTGAGCAGACTTGGCAAGCAAAGAACTGGCATGCTTTTCTTAGGGTACTTTATGTAATAACCTTAGTATGACACCTGTGACTCTGGCCTTGTACATAACTGTAAAGTTTTAAACTTATGATCTATTTACAAAGGTCTTTAGTGTAGCTGGAAAGTTTCTCTTCAGGTTCCACCAAGCCCCCATAGTCCCACAGCCCACTTATAAAATAATCACTCAGACGCTTATATTACTTAAACTGCTCAGCCATTAGCTCAGGCCTACCACTGACTAGCTCTTACACTTAAACTCAGCCCATTTCTGTTAATCTATACCTTGCTACGTGACTCGTGGATTACTGGTAACTTACATCTTGCTACTCATCACAGTGGCTGGCAGCATCTCTCTCTCAGCTTTCCACTTCCTAGAATTCTCCTCCCTCTTTGTCCCACCTATACTTCCTGCCTGGCTACTGGCCAATCAGCATTTTACTTATCAATCAATCATCCACAGCACTTTAGTCCAGTTTGAACTTGCTCTGTGGTTAAAATGAGCTAAATGTCGACGTGGGACAATAGATCTGGCTATGAAACATCTCCCAGTATATTTTCTGTATATCAAAATTGTGCGGCTAATGAAAAGTTATCTTCCTGACTATCCATGGATATATGTGTGCCCATAAAATTGAGATTCAATCATGTGATTAGATATACACATTTCATGAAAATGCATGGTAATGAGGAGATATCATATCTGTTATTGCACAAGAAATTACAGATGAAAGCAATGGTATTCATAGTCAGTGGCCTGCAAGCCTTGCTTGAACAGGGTATCCCATCTGAGAAACATTTCTCTGGTGGGTTGACATCTGAATTATCAATTACTATAAGCTGTATTTGCATCCTGGCCCACAATAGCTCTTGACAATGGCTGATGACAAAGATATAGCTAATTTCACTTCATAACGAATAAATAAATTAGTAAGGAATAATGGCCAGATCAATATAATATATTTATTCTTTGGAGTGAATTGAGCATAAATTATTGGAAACCATACCCAACATTCTAAAGACACAGGAGACTACTATGAAACAAATTGCTGGCAACAGGTTTCACAAAAGTCAAAAATAATCTGGCAGATAGGGAGACAAAATACAATCTACAAAATTGTAACTAGAGTAAATTTGTTCAAAAATGTTACATAATAATAGATTTCCCAAAATATCAGGATTTGTAGGTTCTAAAGAAGCTAATGAAACTAAAATAAAAGCATCTTTTGTCTCAAAAAGAAACACCTTCAGCTGAACAAATTCACTAATTATGTCAAAATCAACTCACAGTATTAACAACATCCTACTCTGAGAACTAGCATTTTCAGACAGTTCTAATTATAATGAGGTGGTATCAGAAACAAAAGCAATGTGTCTACCTCAGAGAGAATTCTCCGGCTGCATTAAACTTCACTTCACAGCATATGTGGTTCTAGTTTCACATTTGATGGATTCGCAGCCCAACAGCTGCAGGAAAGCAATGCTTATTAACTCTGTTTCATCTTGTGGCTTTAATTTAAAGGTTTCCATATCCTTGTTGATACTGGTAATTTTCAATATGTACTAGAAATAATGACTGTGTCTATGACACATTGAAGATTTTTATGCTGTGCTCTCTCTCTAATGGGGTCACACAGTATTTAAGTGTAAGGGATTTGTAATCAGTCTGTTATCTACAAACAAAACAAGATGCATGGGCTTTTGTGTGGACTTCAAATAAATAAGAATTTCCTGTTTCTCTCATCAGATATCAGCCATGGAGACAATTTGAGGCAATGTGTTGACTTGTCCTTAATAGAGGGACAAAGAACAAGATTATATAAATATTTTGGTTGTACAAAGTCAAGAAAGAAATGTTTCAAAATGCTAATGTGTTAGGCAAGCCTTACCATACTTTCCATATCCCAATAGCCACAGACTAGGGACCTTCCAGTCTCCACATAACACAGCGCATTGCCCCTTTGTGGAATGAAGCTTCCAATTTCAATGGGTCCATGATAATGAGATCCACTTGGTGAAATTCTTCTTAACACCCTAAGAAAGGAAATAATAGGATGCATGGGAATAGGATTTCCATAACATCTCAACACCAACACGGCATAAATCATAGGCAAAGTGCATATAATGAACAGTCATATGTGCTCAGAACACTTAGCCATGGTGCACTGTGGCGATACTGCAGAAAATGTATTTTGTCCACCTCACTTCTAGGTCGTTGAGTCCAGGCAATGCATTCACTACAAAGCAGCTAAGGGCAGGAGGCAACAGCCAGTAATGAGTGCACAGCAGAGGCAAACATTCTGCTACCTTTCCAAAGCTATTGTTACATACAAATTAATACCAAACCCAAGGCAAAGAAAAACTTATGTTTCCTTATTTTTTAACACATTAAATGACATTTTTAAAGAAGCGGAAAGCTCTTTTTAAAATTTTAATCAATCAAGATGACAAAAAGTGTCAAATTCCTGTATTCTTCTAAGGAAATGTGAAGTATCCCACCTGTAACCTTCAATTTTATTGTGTTAAATGGCCTCTTACTAGATTTCCCAGACATACAAGGTATGTCACAAAGTTAATACTTGTTCTGTTTGTCACTGAGTAAAATGGAAAAATGAAAGAGAAAAGAAGAGAGAAAGGAAAATAAATTAATTGGATGTCTTTGTGGAATCAAATAATTTTACAGTTAATATTTTATCAACTAAGTAGTTGGACACTATTATGATGATCACCCTCACTTTAAATGAAAGGTGAAAGGTGAGAGCTAAGGAAGATAATTAATTCACTCGGAGTCACGGGCCGTGATTTCTCTATTTAATGAGTAGTTTCTATTTAGATCAAACTACCATTTAATAAGTGGATTTAGTGGGAGGCACCATTCACTGTTGTAAAGACTTGGGGGTGATTCACAAAGTTCAGGTCATATAAAAATTAAATTCAAATGAAAAAAACAAAATATGATATACAATGACAAATGTTATAAGAAAGGCAGGCTGTTTTTGCAATGGATGAGATGAAGGAGGGCGTTTTCAATAGACTGGAGAGACTAGGCTGTTTTGAGGAAAGAATGTTTGAGCAAAGACAAGATGTGTAAGTGTGAATAATATAGAAGGCTCTGACACTACTATTCTAAAATGGGGGAAAATTCCAAAGCTGGACAAAAACTTATATATGTAAGGAACAGGAAGGATATTCTTGAGGAATTAAGATTACTGAATGTGAATTAGCTATGAACAGATCTTGTTGTGGGCCAGTAGAATATGACAGGGTATTTGTATTTTATTTTCAATACAATGAAAACCAATTTGCTTCAAAGTTTTAAAAATTATCCCTAATATTAAGTTTGAAAATTAGACTGGAGCACTGGTTCGAGTAATGTAAGCCATGAAAGCAGAATGAATTTCACGATAGGTACAGCAAGAAAAGATGGACAAGACACACAAGTCATCTACTTGAGTACATTAGAGAGCTAACAAAGCATAGGAAAGAATGAGCCAAACTCTAGGAGATGCAGCCCAGGAGAGTGAGTCCGATGTATGGGATAGCCGCTCAGCAAGAAGCACTGAAAAGAGCGAGAAGTTGAACAGAAATGTCCTGGTCCTTAGTTTACACTTCAGTGTGGTGGTATTGTGTTCCCCAAAATATTGTGTACCTTAATAAACCTATCTGGGGTCAGAGAACAGAAAAGCCACTAGTTAGGTAGTGATAGCACACGCTTTTAATCCTAGCATTCCAGAGGCAGAAATCCATCTGGGATCTCTGTGAGTTCAAGGCCACATTGGAAACAGCCAGGCATGGTGACTTTAATCCCAGGAAGCAAGCCTTTAATCCTAGGGAGTGATAGTAGAAAGCAGAAAGGTATATAAGGCGTGAGGACCAGAAACTAGAAGCATTTGGCTGGTTAAGCATTTGGCTGGTTAAGCTTCAGGCTTTCGAGCAGCAGTTCAGCTGAGAGCCATTCTGGATGAGGACTCAGAGGCCTCCAGTCTGAGGAAACAGGACCACCTGAGGCACTGGTGAGGTGAGATAGCTGTGGCTTGTTCTGTCTCTCTGACCCTCCAGTATTCACCCCATCAAGTGTGTGTGTGTGTGTGTGTGTGTGTGTGTGTGTGTGTGTGTGTGTGTGTGTATACCTGAGTGTGACTCTGTGGGAGTCGGTTTTTTGCCTTCCACTATGTAGGTTCCTCGGATGGAAGCCAGATGTTTAGACTTGGTAGCAAGTGCGTCTACTCACTCTGCCATCTTACCATCTCCAAACTGAGCTCCTATGTGAGAGACGAGAATACCTATGAATCTGATGTAATCAAAATTAAAAACCTTAATTACTTAGAATATAATAGAGTCATAAGTATACCCAGAGAGTGAAGGAAATGTTTGAAAACCCTGTATCAGAAAATCTGTGGCACCAAAATATACACTAAAAAACAAGATGATACATAACTCAAGTAAATTAGAGAAAATAATTTGTATGGACATTTCTCCAATGAAGATGTAGGAAGGGCCCCAAGAGCAAATAAAAATATTAGCACAGTTAGTCACTGGAGGATTGCAAGTAAAACAAACAAACAAAAAACAGTAAAATAGCAATGTACATCAAGTAAGATGTCTATAACTAAGAAAAGGTGAAAAGAAAAGAAAACCTGGAAAATAACAAAGATTGAGGAGGTTGTTAAGGAAATAAAGCAGTGAGAATGTAAAATAGTCTGACCTTAGTAGAAGTAGTTCAATAAGTCTCAGACAGCTGAACATGCTGTTTGTATGTCCCAACAATTTGACGTCTCACCATGTTCTCAAGAGCAGATTACATCTGGCAAAACCAAGGCCAGTACACACATACCATTATTCATAATAGCATAATAGCCAGAAATGTAGGGAAGAACCCAATGCCACATTCCTTGATAAGCAAATAATTAAAATGTGTTAGATACCTACAATCACAAGGATTAAAATAACTATGTGATTTGACTAAAACAAACCATACAAAAAACACTTTGGTAAATAAAAGTAGCCCTTCAGAGAACTATACACTTGTCAATTCACTTATATAAAGCATCCAGAAGAGCTAATCTATACAAAACGAAAGCAGATTAATATTGGTGTAGGATGAAGGCTTAGGAACTATTATAAATGAACGCTGACGGCTGAAGGCCCTTGCTCTGGAGTCATAAAAACATTGTAAATTGACTGCAGTGATGGTTGGTTAACTGTTAACACAGTAACGACCACAGTTCATCCTGCATTTTTCAGACTGGTGATTTATAGGGCACACAATATTTTATCTTAACTGTTACATAAACATAGTGTATAAACACAAATAAAAATGTATGTGTGCGTCTGTGTCTATGTGTCTGTGTGTGTGAAGAAAGACAAAGACATATGAAGGAGAGAGTATTAATTTACAACCAAAGTAAAACAAATGAGTCAAGAAGTTAAGTCAATGGATTAAGTGAAGATCCAATACCAATTAAATTAGTTTATAATAACTCAGTGATGCATGTTTCCATCCCTACTGTAAGCACTGAATGAGGAGGGTGGGTATGGTCTAGGTTATTGTAGAGGGACAGGTAGAACAACTAATTAGTGATGAGAGTCAGTCAGTCAAGGGAGAAGATAATGTTAAAAGACGCAACACCAACTGAAACTGAAGAGTAAAGTGGCTTCTAAAAAACCTTCATTCGCATTAATATTAATGAACTAAATTCTCCAATTAAATTGTGAGACTGAACAGTTCAATTCCACTATACTTACAAAAGCTACACCTACAATATGAGACTATAAGCATATCAGAGACGGAAAGTATAATTCTGGAAAATGTCATGAAATTGTTAGCGAAAGGAAATAACACATCCATGTGTGCTTCTAAGTATTTCTATGTCATAAATTTGGTTATGATAGATCATGTGTATGCATTGTGCATTTATAGACATGTGCATGTACACACACACAGAGAGAGAGAGAGAGAGAGAGAGAGAGAGAGAGAGAGAGAGAGAGAGAGAGAGAGAGAGAGAGAGAGAGAGAGAGAGAGAGAGAGAGAGAGAGAGAGAGAGATATCCAGGAAAAGAAACATAACATTATGAGCATTTTATACCAAGTCAAACTGAAAAAAATCATTTCATAAAACAAAAAATGGCCGGGCGGTGGTGGCGCATGCCTTTAATCCCAGCACTCGGGAGGCAGAGGCAGGTGGATCTCTGTGAGTTCGAGGCCAGCCTGGTCTACCAAGTGAGTTCCAGGAAAGGCGCAAAGCTACACAGAGAAACCCTGTCTCGAAAAACCAAAAAAAAAAAAAAAAAAAAAAAACCCCAAAAAAACAAAAAATGACATAAGATAGCAGAGGCGATGGGTAAGTCACTATGGTAGCAGTCACATACATGTGCCAGCCAGGTGCTGATTCAAGTAGAGACTTCTTCCAGCTCCAAGAAGTCATAAAAGGAATGAATCAAGACTCTGTAAGTTTAGATACGCCCTAGTTACAAAGAGCTGCTATGTAATTCCAATAGATACAAGACTGAGAAAAGGGTGAGCTGAGTTGGATCATTTGTGGTACGTATAATATATATTGGAGAAAACTCAAAAACTGAACAAATTTAATGTGAACAATTCAGTGACATTTAGTGGACTCAAAATGTTTTTTGACTTCTATCCCTTCTTCCCAAACATCTCCTTCACCTCAACATTAAAATTCCTCAACCTTTAATTATTCCACCATCTATTTTTTCCTCTCAACATCTGGCAACCACCAGTTCATCTTCTGTTCCTATGGATTTATCTATTCCGGATGTTTCAAACAAATGGAATCATACAATGTGTGGCCCGATGTGCTTGTCCTCTTTCAGTTATAATAGTTTTCAGAATCTATCTGCATTGTAGATTGGGTTAATGATTCATGACTTTTTATTGCTGAAAAAAATGTAAAAATGTACATCACAACTAATTACGCCAATAATTTGTTGATAGACATGTGGGATGTTTTATTTTGGGGCTATTGTAAATAGTGTTCACATGGATATGCTTAGACACATAGTTATACAGACACAGACAACAACATGTACACACATATATGGATGCACACACAAAGACAAGTACATATACACAGACACAAACCTATATACACACCCAGACACATGCATATATACATGCACACATAGACACATGTGTTCACACATACAGACAGATGCATAGAGGTGTACCTACACAGGCAGCTACACACAAATAGACAAACACTGGCATACACAAGGACACACACACACAGACACAGAGATACATACAAACACACAATGACACACATATACAAACACAAACACATGCAGAGACTCACACACACCCAGACACATACACAGAGACACACATATACAGATACACACACATATACAGACACAGACATGCAAGCGCGCGTGCACACACACACACACACACACACAGAAATACACAGAGCCACACATACAGATACACACAGGCACAGATATACACATGAAATCTGGTATTATTCTGTAGCCCAGGCTGGCCTTGAAATCATGGCAATCCTTTTAAAGTCAGTTTCCAAGAGCTGGCATTATAGGCATGAGCAGCCATGCTCAATTTATATACTTGCAGATTTTTAACCTGTTTTTTGGAGAATAAAATGACATCATTCCCCCCCTTTCTGTTTCACCCTCCAAATTTTTCCATATGCTCCCCACTTTCCTTCAAATTCATGGCCTCTTTTTTTCACTAAGTGTTGTTGCACGCATATATATTCCTAAATATAGCCTGTTTAGTTCGTATGTTATTTGTATGTGTTTTCAGTGTTGACTTCTTGATACTGGATGACCAATTGGTGTGTTCTTTCCAGGTGAAGATCACTTCTATTGCTAGCTTTCCTTAGTTTCTTAGAGTTTTTGTGTAGGATTGAGCCCTCATGGGCTTTTCCCTCAATCCAGTTTGGTGTCATCCTTGTTCAGCTCAGGTTTGTGCAGTCATGAAATTGAGATTTTATGGATGTAGCTTCTGCTGTTACTAGGAGACACAGTCTTACAGCAAACTCCCTAATCCTCTGGTTCTTACTATCTCCCAGCCCACTTTTCTACAATGGTTTCTAGTCCTTAGATGAGTGAATATATATATATTTTTTAACTTTTTTTTCTTTTTCTTTTTTTTTTTTTTTGAAACAGGGTTTCTCTGTGTAGTTTTGGTGCTTGTCCTGGATCTTGCTCTGTAGACCAGAATGGCCTTGAACTTACAGAGATCTGCCTGCCTCTGCCTCCTGAGTGCTGGGATTAAAGCCGTGTGCCACCACCGCCCGGCGAGTGAATATTTTGTAGATGTAGTCCTTGGGACTGGACTTCATGGTTGGTCATGGTTTTTGTAATGGTCTCCATTTGTTGCAAAGAGAAGTTTCCTCTGGGAGGGCGAAGACTACACTCATCTGTGGGTATACTGGCAAATGTTTGGATTGTTTATAGGGATTATATTGGCTTAGGAAAGTAGTGGGTGCAGATATGACTTTGCTAGTAAGGATTAGTTAGCTAGGCTTTCAGTACCAGGCATGCTATCACTCTTGTTGAGAAAGTCTTAAGTGCAATTGGAAAGCTGTTGCTTATCCAAGGTATGTATGAGCACTGTGCCATTAGGGTTATTGTGCCACGGTGGGCATTGATGTGCTTCATAGGTATTACATGTAGTTTTTAAGTTCCTCATTTGAAATTTGGAGGAATTTCTGAACAGTGTTATGCTTAGCTGTTGGAAAATTGCCAAACTTTTTCCCACAGTGGAACCACTTTAAATTCCCAGCAGCAGTGTGCAAGGCTTTCAATCTACGAACATCCCTGACAATACTCATTTTCTATCTTATTAACTCCATGAATTCTAGTTCGGATAAAGTAGAATGATACTGAGGTTTTCATTTGTGCTTAGGACTCAGGATGCTCAGCATTTTCTCACATACTTTTTGCTCGTTTTTAGCTCCTCTTTGGAGAAGTAGCTATTCAAGTGTTTAACCCATTAATTTAAAATCAGGCTTCTTGTGTTTTGTTTTCTTGCATTCTTTTTCTCTGTTCGATTTCTCTTTGAGAGAGGGTCTTACCCAGTAGCTGAGGATGGACTCAACCCTGTGGTCCTTCTGCCACCTCCTACTGAGGGCTGGGCTTGGAGAGGTGCACCACTGCTCCCAGGCTGACTCATGAGGATTCTTTCCCTAAAATTTGTATTTGCCTTTTTCTCTGTGTGTTTTTCTACATCAGAGTATATGCATGGGTTTGTACACATGCACTTGCCTATGTGTGCACAGAGGCCAGCAGCAGGTGTTTGGTCCACTAGAGCAAGTATTTGCCAGAGACCATGCTTGTTAAATGGTTACTGAGATCCAAACCCCAATCATCCTCATCACTACACAGTAAACACTGACATGTTGACCCACCTCTCTTCAAAGGGCCTTTTTAAAAATATTCTGAATGCCAGATGCTGATTGATACCTGGGAGGTAAATACTGGCTCCATTTGTATAGGTTGCCTTGTCATTTTTTATAAGGACTTTTCAAAAGCAAAATATTTAATGATGATGTAGCTTGCCCTGCCTTTTTTTTTTTAAATAACATATATGAATCTATTACCAAGTCCAATGTCATGAAGGTATATCCCTGCATTTATTTCCTGGACCCTATTAGCTTTTCTCTAACTATGATGATGAGCAACTGGTAGAAAAAGGTATTGAATTTTTTCCTTAAGAGGAAAGTGGAAATTTTTGAATTGTTTTTTGAATCTGCAGATTAATCCAGGAAAAAAGCACAACTTGACAATATTATATTTTATGAAAATAAGCATTAGTAGAGTCCATTTACACAGATTGCATTTAATTGTTTCTATTAATATCAATTCTGAATGAGGGTGGTATGCTATTAAACAATGCTTAACAGTAGCTCTACCCATCAGATACAAGTAGCATCTTCTCATCATACTGAGATATTGGCAGTGTCCCCTGGGTGGCAAAACTGCCATTCACTAAGAACCCACAACCAATAGGAATGAGGAACACGGTATATTAACAAAGTTATAAGCATATTAACCAATGGTGATAAGATTATCAACTAGGGGTAACATGAGAAATCACAAACTGCAGTTTTGTATGACTCTTATGAAGATTCTGTGGAGTCAGGGAAGCCAAAGAAATTTCAGAGGGAGCCAAAATTTAGTATGGGTTCTTTTTCCTGTCTTTGTTGATTTTTGCCTAACTGAGGCCTATAATTACAGCATGATTTGGGGAAGTTGATATTTTGTAGAAAACTCGGGATTTTAGTGTGCAAATAAAAAAAAGCCAAAAGCAGAAATTAAGGAATTCCCAGAAAGAGAAACAATTTTGAGCATGACCTCAACCATCATGAACTGATTTGTGGTCATCCCAGATCCTTATGTTCAAAGTTTCATCTCCAAAAGGACTGTATTTGGAAAAGGAACTTTATTTTGAGAGTTAAAGCCTAATAAAGTCTTAGAAATGAGGCCCTGATCTTATAAGTGTTGTCACAAGAAAGAGAAGACAGGAAGCTCAGATTCTCTAGAGACACAGAGAAAAGTTCATGTGAGGATTTAGAGAAAGTTTGGCCATTTGCAGGCTAATGCAAGAGCTCACTCAGGACACCAGCAATGATGTAACCTTGACATGGAACTTATAGTCAGCATAATTGCAAAACAAACAAACAAATAAATAAATAAACTAAAATATATAAATAAATATCTGCTGTTGAATTTACCCAGCCTTTGTTATTTGGTTATGACAACCTTGAAAAGCTATTATGTCTTTATTTGAACTCTGTCAAAATCTCCACATGCCTAATAAATCACACAAGTGGGTATGATTCAAGCAGTTTTCAGGAAAAAAAAGATACAAAATCAGAACTTAGATAGGAGTTGTCACCCGCCACACAGAGCGCCTTCTGAACCATGTAAGACTTCTCATCTCTTTTGAACAGTCCATCCTGCAGCAGGTCTGTGCCATGTACTTATAAAGAGAAGGAGGCTTATAGGGAGGGATATTCTACCATAGCTTTCAGATCTGGAGTTCTGCAGAGGTGACTGCAGAGCTCAGGGGTTTCCTGGAAGAGCCAGTGGCTCCCTGCACCCTCTCAGGTCTTAGGTAAGCTACTTCATTGAAGACTGAGAAGATTTCATAAACTTCATATAGCTTAATGTAGTGGTAGAGAAACAAGACAAATTTGATATTATGGCTGGATGCCACAAATTGAATATATATCTCAAATATCATATAATGGAACTTCATTTCCAAATTCATGTGTTTCATGGAAGTAGAACTTACAGGAGGTGGCGAGGATTTTATATTACCAGGGTTATATCCCCATGGTTGAGATTTGTAGCAGATAGGAGCTAACAAGCTGGTTCTATCATGGCATGGCATGGCATGGCATGGCATGGCCTCCACTATATTATGAAGCAATGAGAAGTTCCTCATCAGAAGTCCAGAAGATGCAAGTGCCATACTCTTGACCTCCTAGTCTCCAGAACCTTCACAAAAATAAACTTACTATTTATAAATTACCTGTCTCCATTATTTTGTTATAGCAACAAAAATGAACCATGTCATGATGGCTCTTCTAAAGTCTAATCTCTTATGGAATCATATACAAGGTCAGTAAAAATTACAAATCTCTTGTAATTTCACTTTTCTTCTATTTTCCCAATTGCCTCAGGATCTTACAGGTGTCATAAGACTCTTCTCTTTGAAACTGTTCGTTTTAAGGTCAGAAAGATTACTTAGTGACTACAGTGCTTGCTGAGAAAGTATAAATGGACCTGAGTTTTAATTTAGTGAACCAATGTGAAGCCTGATGTGGCAGTCAGTCTGAAATTCTAGACTCTTCAATAGAGATGGGAAATGGAGGGAGGAGAACTCTGGAAAGCTAATGGGCCAACTGTCCTGATTTATGAAGTAGTGAACAACAAATAAACCTCACTTAAAAATGTGAAGGCACAGACTGACAGATGAGGTTGTCCTCTGACTTTCACTTGAGTGTACCTGCATTTACGTCCACACAGACACACAGACATTCACATATGGTAGGGGTTCACTTCCATCAGACACACACACAAAACACACATACTCATACACACATAAAATTATTTATCTCACTATTCAGTTTTCTAATTTTTTAGTTTGCTAATGTATTAAAAATAATTTATCTAGCCATTATGCATTGCTTTCAATGCTAGAGTATGAATGTTTAATAATTTTATATTTCATAAAATAATAATATTAGATTGATATTATTTGCCATGTAGAACAAATATTTTGTGCTTCTATGTCAGTAACAAAATAAAAGTAAAATAAATCATATCTAGAAAACTGAGATGAATTTTATGTATATTATAAATAATTTTAGCAGGCAATTTTTTGAGGAAAGATAAATGAAATTTCCAGCTGCAAAATTACTTTTCTTAAAAATGCTTCAATATATGTGGTAGGAATCAACTTACTTGCTGACACATTTTCAAGCTTTTAAAATTTTTAATCATTTGTTTGGTGAATACATCATTATTAAACCACCCAAGGACAGCAAAGGTATCATTATATGCAGATGGTGAACCGGGAAGTGAGAAAATCATTCTTCTCCATTAAATGAGAAAAATTATGCCAGGCTTGCAAGAGGCCATGCCCTCAAACAGTACGACAGTAAAGCAAAGTAAGTTCAATTGCTTATTTTGCAGATATGGCAGCAGTCACCTTGCTAAAACTGGAAAAGCATCCTTAGGGTGCATGTAGGAAAGCCAGGTGCACCGATAACTAGTTTATTACTTGACACACAAGTAGGGAACCCATGACTCACTTTCTTAAGGTAGCATAGAAAGCAAGAGGTCATGTCCAACATAATGTATACATTCTTCACTATCTCACTACTGTCTTTCCAAAGCTGATCGTAATACTTTGGACACAGTAAAATCCCAAGTGACTTAACCTATGGCAACATAGCACTTTCTTTCAAAGCACAGATGCTATTGATAATGTCCTGAAGTTCAAGTCTTTGACTCATTCAACTGAAGAATTTTGGTTGAGTTATATTAAAATGGAAGATGCTTATACCCATGTTATGTGTGTGGGTGTTTGTACATTAATCTGTTGAGATTTGGAGTGGTTCAAAAGTACAGAACTCAGTAATGGCAAATCTGAAATGAAAGCCCGCAGGGACCATGAACCTTTGTTCTCTCATCCACAGTGAACAGGAATGTAGGTTTTGGAAGTAGATACAAATAAAATCAAACCTTAACTTTGCCATTTAGTTTATATAGAATTTTGAACAACTCAGGGGTCCATGGGAGCTTATCTCTGGATCTCAGTTTCCTTATTATCAAAGCAATATTAATGTCTATTTTCTTAGAAAATTGTGCAGTTTAAACACAAAACTGCAAAGTTTTCAGTGAAGTCCTTCACTCAATCACTGGAGATATATTGATGCTGCTCCTGTTATATGCTCCTCTGACCTTGACATGAACAATAAGCTTGCATCTCTCTATCAAATACAACACATAGCTGATTAATATATAACAAAACAAGAAAAATCAGTGTTGTGAAACTTGTTCCCTGTCAAGAGATTAAGGAAGACTTTGGGGTAACAATTAAAATAATAGTATTTTTTCCTTTAAAGATGAAAGGTTCTGAGTTTTTTGGTCCTACCAGGTCTGCTGGTTTGTGGGGTCATTTTCTTGATTGCTAACTGATATGGGAAGGCGCAGGGCACTGTGGGCTATACTGTTCCTAGTCTAGTAGGCCTGGGGTGTATAAGAAAAGTAGCTGAGTAAGCCAGAGCAAGCAGCGAGTCTTCCTGTCTGATCTCTGCTTCAGTTTCTGTCTTTAAGGTCCTGCCTAGGCTCCTTCCTTACCTGGGTGGTGAACTATACAAACTGTGAGCTAAAATAACTCCCTTCCTCCTCAAGATGTTTAGGGTTGTGGTATTTTATCTAAAGAATAAGAACACAAACTTGGACCCCTGCTGAAGGCAATGATATAAAATGGCAGCATTGTCCACACTGTAGATTAAAGAAGACATTAGCTGCATAGCTGAAGACTCACACTTTACATAGAGTTTAGGTATTTTGTGTGAGGAACAATGGAAGGAAAAATAAAACTTAGATATTCGTAGATTTTAAGAATGCAGGCATGCTCTTGAGTGGAAATGGGAAGCAGATTAAATTATTGTAAAATATTACTATATAAACTATAATATGTTTCTTATGCTATTTACAGGAGAAAGTACTGTGTGGATTTAGGGGTTAATTTAAAAGAAAGTGAAATCAAAATTTGAACTGAAAATATGGAAATGACTAGAAAAAAATGTGATTTCCTATTCTTTTGTTGCTATGACAAAATACATTGAGAAAAACAACTTACTGGAAAAGGGAATTTACTTAAGCTTATAATTTATTGTGGCAAGTCAGGGGAGAAATTTAAAACAGCTATTCACATCACATTCACAGTCAACAGCAGAGAAAAATGGGGACACATACATGCTCGCTTGCTTGCTTGTGCACAGCTTGATTCTTCCATGCTTACGTTGTTCAGGATCCCATATCTAGGTAATGGTATTGCCCACAGGGGGTTTGGTCTCTTCAGGTCAATAAAATTAATTAAGAAAACCTGTTCCCTCCCCAACACACACAGACATGCCAGAGGCCAACCCAGTGTAGACAATCTCTCATTGAGACTCTTTTTTCTTGCAATTCTAGTTGTGTCAAGTTGATCATTAAAGCTAACAATCACAGTTATCTGAAGCTTGTATCTAAGCTTATTAGTATTCCAATATTAATAAAAACTCAAGAGTTAGATATTGCTGTAAAAATCTGATAGATCCAAAGAGTGGCAAAGGAATGATCAACCAACTAACTCTGCATGCTTCCAAGACAGAATAAACTGTGAATCTCTCTAAACTCTTCCTTTTATCTTCCTGTGCCTCCCTATCTGGATCCTTCAAAACCTCTATGACTAATTTTGGTCAGCCAATCACTGAATCTGCCCTTTGATATAAGTAAGGCAGTTTTGGTGTATCAGTGCAAACAAATATCCTGTAACATTTCCCCCGTTGTATAAATAAAAAGAACACACTTTAACTCTAACACAGCAAAATTATAGACAATAAAACAATTATCAGGTTTAAACAAAAAAGAAAGGTTTTACCTTTAACAAAGTAAAATTATATACAATAAAAACAATATCAAATAAGAATTACATTCACAACAATCATTCCATTTGTATCTGGCAAGTTCAGAGAATATACTCTATTATCTATCTTATTGGTGAGTCAGTTTTGTACCTAATTCACTTTCTATCATAACTTATATTACCAATCCAGAACTTTTTAGACCTTAAAACATTTTCTTAGATAAACAACTTAAGCTTTTATGTTTCCCAACATTACATTCTTTACATCTCCTTTGTGAGTTTCTTTTTTGAATTTTGTAACAAGAAAAACTGTAACTAAAACTATCTAGTCTTCAACCCCATCAGAGACCTGAGAAGGATGTAGTATAACTTGAGTAAACAAGAAGTTCAGAGCAAGGTTCCTCTACAATGTTGGAGCATCCATCTTCGGCCTACAGGCCCAGAATATATGACAGACTTTTCTGTGAAGCAGTAATTTTGAAGGACTATCCTACCTTGTCTTGGCAAAGTTCAGCAGTCACCTTCTTTTGTCCAATTTGGAAAGCATACTGTCAGCAGTTGAGGCAAGAGCAGTTTCTTGCCCAGTGGCCAAATTTGCCACAATGAAAGCAAACTCCATATGGAGGGGTTCTTTGATGCCCATCATTCTTTTTTGGTGCTTCTCAGAGCAGATGTGTCTTACAGTCATGAAAACCTTAGGTTATTAAAACTTTTTTATTTTATTTTTTTTTTGAGACAGAGTTCCTCTGTATAGCTTTGTGCCTTTCCTGGAACTCACTCTGTAACCCAGGCTGGCCTCGAACTCACAGAGATCTACCTGTCTCTGCCTCCCAAGTGCTGGGATTAAAGGTATGTACCACCACTGCCTGGCTATTAAAACATCTTAAATGCCATATTCTGTAGATCTCTGAAGTGCATGGAAACCATTTATCTTTTTAAAATACATCTTTGTTTGACTTTGGAAAACATACCTAAGATAACTATAAGTTTAATGTTATAGATGACTAACTATTAACCTGCATTTCTTTATTATCCTAAATAGCTTTAAAGGACTAGAACTTTATATTTTTAAATGAGTTGCATAGGTACAATACCTTAAACATGAGTAGAAACATATGTACATTATGTTGTACCAAAAATAACCTTAAATTTGTATCAATATAGAAGAGTAGAGCTATATATAGTGTTCTGTAACAAAAATAACCTCAAATTCATATCAATATACAAAAATACTTTAAACAAGAGTAGAAACATATACATAAGTAATGATTTAACAAAAATAACCTTAAATGTGTACCAATATACAAAAATTCATACCAATATAAAATACCTGAGCTTAAAGGTAGATTCAATAATCTAACTTTTTATTGTATCAATGCTATATCACCACCTTTATCTTTTCAGAAAGAGATTCCTTAATCTAGACTCTCTTGTTCAATTTCTTCCCTGACCATGACCAACAACAATTTGGAACCAAACACCCTAAATGATGATAAACATCCACAACCCACTGACTAATCAAAAACCACCCACCCCACCTCTTGGGAATATGGACATTGTGTTTTGAAAATTACTTCTTGCTGTCTGCTTTCTGCTGTAGTGGAAATAGAATAGTCCCTTAATTTTTGTTTTTCTTCTGTCCCATACCAGGTGGCTCTTCTGATATGAGACAGATATTTTGGATTTTTTTTTGTTTGTTTTTTTAAAAACATGCTTGGTTTTAGAGGAGAGCCACACTCCAACTCCAAAGCCAGCTTTAATTGAATTGGGACTACAAAAATAACATTTGCCTTATATGTCTATGGAAACAACAGAAACATTTGAAAAGATTTATGAAATTTTATCCTATTAGAACTGTGCTACACCATTAGGTCTTCTTCATGGGACATTTTCTCTTGATGATTCAGCCTACTTCTTCTAATGTCTCATTTGTTCAGTGATCTTCAGATTCCTTAGTTGGATGTCTGTATTCTCCAGAAAGACAAAAACAAAACCCTGTCCCAACCCTAACTTGGGGAGTTCCTGCTTTTTTGGCAGTTTATATCAGATGAAATGAAAAGCATTTGTTAGTCTTTTAAGTGATTTAGATTGAATGGCCACACTGCTTGATGAACTATTGCTCCTCCTAATCAAGAGGTCTTTCCTGTTTGAATTTAATATTTATCAACTTTGATGGTATCTATAGCTTTTTTTCTTCTATGGAAACAAAAGCAAAACCTCTTCTCCAATGTAACCCATATCCTGACTTCTATTCTGAGGTCAAAACATCTTTTAAGCATACAGGCTCATTTAATTTAGCAGGTTTTTTTTTTTCTACTGTTCAATGTCTGTCCACAAAAGTCATTCATTTCTCAATAGCATTTAAAAAATTTAAAGTTAATAAAGCATTGTGTAATCTATCTCTGGGAGTCATTATTCCCCCTTTCTGTTTATTAAGTATATCTTTTAGAGTTCAATTTTATCTTTCTATAAACTGCTTGTCTAGTAGTATTGTGTCATATACTTATAATATGCTTTATATTGTAATATGCAAAAAACTTTTATTTTACTAGAGCCATATGCTATAATATTGTCAGTCTTAATTTGTATAATTATTTCTATAATGACAATGGCTTTTAATAAATGTGTAATTGCATAACCAGCCTTTCCTGAACTCAAAGCATTTTTCCATTAAAATTCTGAATATCCATCTATAGTATGGTACAAATACTTTAATTTTCCAAACTCTGTAAAATGAAACACATCCATTTGCCAAGTTCCATTTCTTTGAGAACCCTTTGCTTTATTTCTTCCAGGTAGTGGAGTCTGGTTATACAAAGAACAAGTTGGACATTTCCTTATAATTTCCTTGACTTGTTGCCAAGTGATAGAAAAACCTTTCTTCAAACCTTTGCTATTAACATGGTATTTCTTATGAAATTTTGAGACTTCTAGCACATTTCCTACCAATAGCTGATCAATGTCACCATTACCTTGTGCTACAGAGCCTGGTAGACTCATGTGGGATCTGATATATATTATATACAAGGGATGATTTCTAGTTCTGGTTATTTAGTTCTGGTAACTGAATATATAACAAAGTTAATTCTGAATCATCTGGAGTAAATTCAGTGGTTTCAATATATAAAATACCTCTTTCTGCATATTGAGAGTCAGAAATTATATTAAGAAGTCCTGGAATATCAATTAATACCAGGAAAATAGCATATAATTGTGACTTTTGAATAGAATCACAAGGGCTTTGAGCCACTTTACTTACTTTTCCTGACTTATAACCTGCCTTTCTTGATTTATTTGCATTAATATAGAATGTAGGTGCTCCATAAATTGGTGTTCCCTGTGCAATGAGAGGAATGATACAATTAGTTCTTTTTATAAACTGAAGTCTCTTTCTTTGGGCATACTGGTTGCTAATCTCTCCCAAGAAATAACTGCACACTCATTATCGATGTTCATTTTCTGCCCATAATGAGCCAATTTCAGCATTAGTAAAAGGTACCATAATTTATGCTGGGTGTACTGTTAAATGATGAAATCTCAATTTTCATTCAGAATCAATTCAGAAACTTTTTCTACACAGGTCTTTAAGTATTTTACTCTATGTAGTAAAAAATATCCATTCTAAGACATTATCTTCCCTCTGCATATAAATTCCAGTAGAAGAATGTATGGAAGGTATGATCAGAATAAAATCAAGCTCTGGATCCAAGTGATTGACATATGAATCTTATAATTTCTCTATCAAAATAAATTCTCTCTTAGTCTCATCTGATACTTTTTTGGAATATTTAAGTCCCTATCACCTTGCAAGTTTTGAAATAAATTACTTAGTTCTTGATTTGTTAATCTAATTGTGGACCATAGCCAATTAATGTTTCACACCAATTTTTGAAAACCATTAAGAATTTGTAATTGATTTTTTCTTGATTTGTAATTTCTCTGGTTGAATGCTTTGTAAACCTATTTTATATCTTAAGTTGGCACAGCCATATCTGAATAGAATGGTAGGTATCATAAAGCCACACAGCTGCTTGACAAAAATCCAGCAGAGCTGAGTCACATGATGGCTGCCATGCCAACTTTGGTTTTTATCTCCACCTGTTGCATACTTTTAATATTTGTACAATTTGAGGATATTGGATTGATGGAAAATTCCTTATGATTCATGTATGCCTTCTCTAAGAAATACTGCTTCTAAGCTTCCCAGGAAAGTCCTGAACATACTATTCCCTCCACTAAGGGAAATATCCTTATTTACTTGAAGGTCATTATTATGCCTTGGAGGTTGTGACACATAAAGAAACCAGAGGTCTTTTCATGAGACTTTGAGACATTCTTGAAACATCTATCCCTGTACTTGCACAGGAACAAGATATTCATAACAAAGTAAACTTAAAAAGGTGAACAAGATTTGGTGGGCTAGAGGAATTGGCCACAGTTCATATTATAAGCCTCTTTCCACTGTACACTCAGACAATTACGTGGTATACAACTCTGCCTTACATAGAGATATATTGATGAGCAAAGTATGGAGTGAAAAGGTGATAAAAGTATGAGATGTCTGGACCTCTCTCTCTTAGAAAAGTTAGCTCATGCAGAGCCACTATGGTGATGTATGACCAAGGAACAATAGAATGCCAGGATTAGACATATAGACAAATTCCATAAAGATATGAAATATACACATCATATTATGTCAGAATTTGAATAATGACTGCAGTTCCTTTACCTTGAGGATTTTTCCTGGGCACTCTGACCACTAAGAGTTAATAATACACTGCTTGGGACATGGGGAAATGCCCAGGGTAGCTGGAAGATTTTAACTTGGTCTAATGTCCTTGTAGCAACCAAAACTACTAGTCTGAGAACAGGCCATCATATTCCTCTAGATTCTGAAAATTTGGATTATGGAGTTAATGAGTAAGAATGATGATGTCAAAACTTAAGGGAAAATGATTGGAAATGATGACTCTGTTCTGTCATGAGCAAAGGAAGTGAAACACTTGTCCAAAACCAAAAATTATATGATCTATGTTTTGGAACATCATGGATATATCCTTGCTTACTAAATTCTGTATATAAATGAAGAAGCACTCTGGATGCTAGTCAGCCAGTCTGCAAGATTCTCCCAGCCACCATGGCCTGGTTCACTTCCTCCTCCCGCTGACTTCTTAAATCCTCTGCTGCATCCATCAATGGGGATGGCTCCTGGCACTAGGTAGTTAATAGAATCTGTTTTTTTGTATTTTTTCAGGAGTAATTTGGAATCCCCAGCAAGGCAAAATTTTATTTACTTCTTCAAACAATTTTTCTAAGGTATCTGCATCTGAATCAGCTGGTAAGATATCATCCATACAATGGTAATTTATACATTGAGAAAACTGTTTATGAATTATTTCCAATGGCTGTTGTACAAAATTTTGACACAATGTGGGGTTGTTTAACATCCATCATTTGAGAACTTTCCACTGATACCTTTTAAAAGGCTGGGACATATTATAAGTAAGCACTGTGAAGGCAAATTTTTCTCTATCCTGTTCTTATAAAGGTATAGCAAAAAGCAATCTTTTACATCAATATACCATCCTTTAGGTAATAAAGACAGCAAGGAAAATCCAGGCTGAAAGAGCTCATTGGATGAATCACCTAATTAACAGCTTGGTTACCATTCTCCATTTTTCAGATTTCTTTTTAAAAGCAAATACAGGAGAATTTCAAAGACTGGTCAATTCTTCAATATGCTGAGCATTTAACTGCTCCTGTGCCAGCTCTTCTAAGGTCTGTAATTTTTCTGATGTCAAAGGTCATTGTTTCACCCAGACAGGTTTGTCAGTTAACCATTTTAAAGGTATGGCTGCTGGTACCTTTGAAAGATCAGCAGCTGTTGTGCCCTGTTTATGTACAACCTGAATGGTCACTGACTGTTCTTGATAATACATTTTAATATTTCTCTCAAAAGCATTCTTTATTTTATGGTTTATTTCTGAGATTGGAGGAATGTTTTTCTGTGTTTTCAGTTGTTCTAACAAATCATATCCTCATAAATTCATTGTTATGCCACATATGGGTTTAATTTCCCTACCTGTCCTTTTGTCCCTATAAACTCAACCCACATTGTACTTTGCTTTACCTGAGATAAAGTTCCAGTCCCTAGAAGCTAAATAGTTTCCTTCTGAAGAGGCCAAACTAGACGCCAAGATTTTGGTAAAGTTATTGTTACATCTGCACCTATTTCATTCAAACCTTCAATTACAATGCCATTTATTTGTATTTTTAGTTTTGGTCTTTGATAATTTATAAAAGTTTCCTAAAATATGTGTTCTACTGTCTACTGAAAATTTTGTCTTATCTACTGATGCTGTTCTATCATCCAGAGCAGTATAGTTTTTAACAACAGGTATTACATCCTCTAATTGCTCTGTGGATGAGTTTCACCAATGCTGACAGGGTATGGTTGAAACAAATTTGATATTGGGGCCTTCAAATGGCACCCAAAGGCATTTCCTAATGGCAAAGGGATACCTTGTCTGTCCCTTGTCGATTTGTATTCATTGGTCCAATGCCAGCATTTACCACACCTTCTGAATATTCCAGAAATCTGGGGCCTTCTGTTTAGATAATTTCTAGAAACAACATTGTTACTAGGAACACCTTGCCTATAATCCCTTTTCAGATGACCTTGTCTACAACAATTAGAACAAGTGATCTTTTGATTTTTCTTAAAATTAAAAAAAAAATCACTTATATCCAAGCATTATAAGTGTGAGATCCAATATCAGCTGTGTTTTGGGTTCATTCATCTAAGTGTGCTGAGCTTACCTTTAAAGGCTTAATTGCCCTTTTGTATTCTGAATTAGCATTTTCAAAAGCCATAGATTCAATTAATATTTGTCTAACTTCTGGATCGGATATTATTCTATTTACAGTTGAAGTCAATCTTCGTAAAAAAAAAAAAAAAAATCAATGAACGGCCCTGTATAGTACTAGGAAATGACTCAGTCCTCCTTACTGATTCTTCAACCTTGTCTCAAGCATTCAAATCTCCAATAGGACACGGAGCCAGGGTGTGACCATCAAATAAACTGTCTTTGCAAATAAGCATATTGGCCTTCACCAAGAAACTGGTCTTTGGAAATATCAATACTTCTCGCCTTATTTCATTGTTCTATGACTCTAGCTTTCTCTTTCCATCATATTCTCCATTGTAACTGAGGACCAGCTTCCAACATTTCTGTAGATAAATCTTTCCAGTCTTGGGGAATAATTCTGTTCTGACTAGCCCATGAATTTAACATCTGTTTCATAGACGCTAAATCCATACCACATGAAATAACTGCTTTCTTAAATCTCCTCAAATCTAACATTTCTGCAGAATTCCAGTTAACTTCTGCATAGCCTTGGGGATGCCTATCATCTGGAGGTCATTCTTGTATGGTAACTGGATAAACTAAGGTTGGTTTTCTAATAACTTTGCGCTATTTCTCTCCAGTTTTATCATGCAATGATGCAGTAGGTTCTGTTCTAAATTGCTCTGTCTGTGTGTGAATATTTTTCTTTGTTTCATTAGTAGGTCTTTCTATGTCTTATATCTTATCAGTCAATTTTTCATATTTGGCACAGATATCATACTACTTTTAAAGGATAAAATATGAATTACCAAACTGAAAAGTATAAGCAATATTATGTAAATCCCATCTATGTTGGTCATCCCTTCATTTAATTTTTGTGTTTTCAAACCATCCATTGTGGAACCATGCAGAGCCCTAATTCCCTGAGTCATAATATTCCCCATTCTTAACATGGGCTTTATTTACTCATTCACATATATTTATGTATTTTAATACATATATATTAGTAAAACCTAATTCCTCCTTTAAAAATTTCTAGGTCTCTCACCAGATCTGCTGACTTTTCAGTTTTTCCACAGCAGCAATGGAGGAGCTGTGCAGGGGTGGCCAGCTGTGTGTGTGTGTGTGTGTGTGTGTGTGTGTGTGTGTGTGTGTAGGGGGAGAGGGTACCTAGGCTAAGTCTACTTATTCCAGGTGCTTGTGTTGCTGAGACATGTGGGGCAGCCAGGTGGGGTATTCAAACAGCCAGGCTTGCCACTATGCTGCACAGGCTTGGTCTAAGGACCTGCAGCTGTTCCCCAGTAGCCAGAGCTCGAACATGGCTTGTGAGAGCATGAGGCCACCTGGATGACAGAGCCAGCAATGGGTGGCTGCCTCTGGTGGCTATAGAGCCGTCAGCCATCAGCAGGCAGCTGTGACTATGACCCAGGGAGGGTCAGCCCAAATAGGGCAGGGAGACAGTGGTGGAAAATTTTGGTAACCCATGGCAGCAGAGAGTCTTGATGACTTTAAAAGCCACCATGTGATCTCATCATGCATTGGATGCCACATGTTGCATTTATCTAAGTTATTCTTATATCAACAAAGACTCAAGAGTCAGATATTGGGTAAAAACCTGATAGATCTGAAGACCGAAAGAGGAATTATCGGCTGATCCTAACTTCATGCTTCCCAGATGGAAAAGGTTCTCTCTAAGTCCCTCCCTATAACTTCCTGTCCTCCCTATCTGGGTCCTCCAAAACCTCTATGGTTAATTCTGGTCAGTCAATCCCTGACTTAGTCCTCTGGTTCAAGGTAAACTTCATTATAAGTCTTGGGGTTCAGTGGGAACAAATATTCCTCAACAGTGACCATTGAAAACAAAGGAATGAATGCAGTTAATTACCCCAGACTGGCATTGATCTAAAGTATCTTAGACAGCATAAACATCAGGGGTAGTGGAAAGAACAGGAGCTACTACAGCAGGAGAGAAAGCAGAATCTGTTACAGAATTGCTGGAAAAGGAAGTAGGAAACCAGTTGCATCCACTGCTGCAGCGACTAAGACCCACAGAAGTTCATGTAACAGCTCCCAGGGACGGGAAAAAAACATTAGTAGACTACTACCTTGGGAGCTGTTTTTTAGACAGAGAATATAATTTCCATTGGCTTTTTCATAGTGTAAGCATTGTAGTTGTTGATAGTACAATGAGAAAACATGTTAAATGTCTGTAACGCTAATTCAATACCTAAGACACAGGAAGGCTTATTTGAAGGAAATATGTAAGGATCATCACTGATTCCAATAAAGTAGTCAGTGAAAGGAGAGTCGCAGCTGTATACATGACAGTGTAAAGGAACATGCTTTAGAGAAGTTGTCAGAAAAGAGGAGGGGGTGATGGGGATGGATTAAAGGAGCAACAGAAGAGTTCGCAGGACTGCAAAGCCAGAGGTTTACGAGAGAGAGGCAGAAACACAGAGGTTTCCACTGACTGTGTCACTGAAGCAGAAGGTAAAGCATGGAGCGCTCTGGACTGCAGTTCTGCATGGAAATGAGTGGGAAGCTGTTGTTTGGAATAAGAGTTAAGTAGGGGTGACTGAGAGGAATGATATGCACACAAAGGCCAGTCTGAGGTGGAGAAATAACTACAAGTAGCATTGTTCAAATTAAATGGGATGATTCTAACAAATGACCCAGTAATGCAGAGTCTATTATTATGTTGAGCAATAAGAATTCACAGTGGATCACTGAGTTGGAAGTTAATCTTTGAAAGCACATCCAAAGTTCCTTTTGTAACTTTAAGTTCGGCCTCCAGACAGCATTTAAACAAAGGGTAGCTTAGAGATAGATGAGCATAATTTTAGCATTCAATAAGAAATTTATACTTTGTTTTTGGGGAAAAAATAAAGGGCTGAGGATCTCAATGAATTCATAATATCAAGATTTCCAAATATAACATAGATACAAACAATTTAGAATCATTAACATTTAATTGTTGATGGATATTTATTAACCAGAAACATCAGGGTTTTAATTTCACTAAACTAGAAATCTGGTAATAATTACCCAAATAATCATTCATGTCGATTTGCTGAATGTTAACTGTATGCCAGGGTTAATAAAAAACACTGGGGATATCAGCATGAGCACAATGGATATGTTGCTTTTCAACAAAGAACACAGTGAGGAAAAGAAGATAAAGAGAAGAGACATGATATGTGTGGGTCACCATGATTATAGTAAGGTCTGCAAACCACCAGACTGACATTTGCATGGACCTACGGACATGTGAGAGCCCAGCAGAGAGGAAATGTTCCTTAACAATCACAGGATGCCATCTTTGCCTCGGGCACTGGGCAAAATAAAACAGAGACAGTGATAATAAGGCAACAGTGGCCTCAGGATTTTGAGTGGTGCAGACAGTGGTGGTGATGGTGATGGTGCTGAAACTGTGGAGTACAGAAAAGGCATTCAGAGGAGATGCTGAGCAGCAGAAAGGGTCCACTGACATGCAGTCTATAACCTCCAATAGGAAGAACGAGCTGGGGTCCTGAAAGATTTAGCACTGAGCCCGTCAGAGCAGCAGGGGAAAGAGCAAAGTAGAGTTTTAAAAGTGTGGTGAACTGTCAAGAGCTAAGTGTTCTGAGCACTAGATTCCCAGGGAAGAATGGAGAGTTGCATCAGTCAGGGCTGGTGCCCATTTTGCAATCTTAGGGACAGCAAGAAAAGCCTGTGTGATCACACAGATAAACCAAACACCAACATTCTAGCCAGATCTGTTGGATTCACAGTGTATACTATTTATATTTCCTTAGAAATATTTTCAGCGACACATTTATAGTAGTTAGATGCTAATACAGGAAAAATATATGCTGATTTCAATTTTGTTCATTTTTGTTTGGAAGAAAACAAACCTAAGGGAGCAAAAATATTTTAATTTCATTTAATCAAATTAGTCTCCCTATTATTTCTGAAGAGATCAAAGTCCTAGATAGAAAACCCTTACTTCTGCCTAGGTCTTAAAGTGCTTCTCTATGCGTTCCATCAGCGGTTCCAACATTTCAAGTCTCACATCAATATCTTGTTGCATTTTGAGTTAACTTTTGTATAGCACAGGGCATGGGGATCTAATTTCATTCTTCTATATGTGGATATCTAGCTTTTTCTCACCATCGCTGAAGAAATTATCTTTGTTCCAGTGTATGTTTGGGCACATGTGTCAAAAAGCAGACATCTGTTGCTTTGCAAGTTGATGTCTGGGTTCTGTGTTTTATTCAAGAAAAATAAACAATTAAAATGAAGAGCGAACTTACAACAGTGGAGAAAATCACCTGACAAGAAGTTAGTATACAAAATATGTAAAAGATATAAATATGCAGCCACCCAAATCCAAAATGTCCTAATCAGTAAATGGGCAAGGGACCTCGGGGAGCCACTCTGAAGAGGAAATGTAAATGGTCAGTACATATATCTTCTGCACTCTTTGCTATTAGCAAAATGCAAATTAAAAACACATTGAGAACCTTTCCACCTCAGGCAAAGTGGTGAAAAAGAAAATCAGCAACACATTAGGACTTGGGGAGAGAAACCCTAATTCACTTCTGGGGAGCAAAGTACCCTAGACCTCTGACAATAAAAACTGCATTTTTTATGAAGTATACTCAGCCGAGGTTCCCCAAAACACATGAAAAGATATAAAAAATGTGGCAAATGCACACAATAGAACTTATCCATTCTAAAAGAAGAATCAAGCCATGTTATTTGAAAGAAAATGAATGGAAATGGAGGTCATCATGTTAAGGAAAATAATCCAAACTGAGACAAAGATCTCCTGCTTACTCTCACATATGGAATTTAGGAAGAGAAACTCATGGAAATAGAAATCTGCTGGAAATACGGAAAGAAAAAAGAAGAGAAAATATAAGGAATTAAGAAAGGATAATGAAAGATATTAGTTGTGGCCCACACCTTAAATCCTAGCACTTGTTAGGCGGAGCCAGGCAGATATTTCTAAGCCAGCCTGTACCAAGTAGTGAGTTCCAGAACAGCCAGAGCTACATAGTAAGACCGTATCTCAAAACAAACAAAAGAAATGATAATGGAAGAGGTGAATATGACCAAAGTATATTGTATGGTTGTATAAAAGTCACTGCTTTCTACAATTAATATATGCTAGTTGTAAAAATAAATTGGGAATATGAGCAACACCTCAATACCAAGATGTAATAAAAATTTAAATGGTAGGAGAGAAGGAAAATAACAAGATATTTACATGTGATGTAGATTTAAGATAACTTGGCATAAATGTCTTTTTATTTATTTATTTATCAAAAGTAGCCTATCAAAGCTATAACTATTATGTACAAGGTTAACTATAAGGTTTATGGCAGTGACAGAGACAGAGACTGAATTCAAGAGGAAGCAAGCTCCTTAGAGGGGTTTGGTTCTACCTGACTACATTGAAAATGGCCTCAATTTATAATTAGACCATTCTATCTCTTCAAAATTTCCAAGTTGTTTCAGCAGGCTTTCAGTTAATTAATTTTTTTTAGTTAATTTCCCATGACCCAGCCAATCCTGGTGCTCAGAAGCAGGACCAGGGCATGTTTATTTTCCCCATTAAAGTAACTAACAAATTGTGCATGAACAGAAATTATGGCAACGTGATGGACACAGCAACAAAGTAATTAAAAAGAGATCATTTAGTAATGTATACTTTAGGTGAGAGAAGAATGAACTCTTAAAACACAGCGCATTAAGCCACAGCTGAAGCTAGAGAAGTAACACAGTTTTCTAGATACTTCATAACCCTGGAGCTCTCAAGGGCAGCCAAGCAGCAGACCTTGGTGGAAAGCAATTTTTATAAATCATGTGAACAGGACCCACAAACAGAAAAGCAATTATGACATTCACCCATACATTGACTAGAGCGTCCATGGCCAAAAGTGGATGACATGGGTAAAAGAGCATTTAAAATGTCTATTCAGATGTTTTTACACCAAGCAAAAGAAGTTAGCATAAAGTTAATACAAACTCATGAGAAAAAAGAAGATGGATGATCCAGTTCTGACTAGTGTCTACACTAGTGCCTCATCTTTAAGGGTGGAGCTACCAAGCCAAGGACAGAGTCTTGGTTAGCAAGGACGCCATCAGCCTAACTACATAGTTCATTTATTTTCTAATTTTGTTTATTCTTATTTTCTGTAAAACATTTCAAATAAAAATAAATACTAAGTAGAGATTCCCGATTCCAGCATAGCCATCCAGTGTATGAAATGGTCCCTATATTGTGACTCTGTGGTGGATTTTGAGAATGAACTTATAACACATTTTAACAACTTTTAGGGAAATTATTTCTCACATATGATACACAGGACAAAACAGCTAGAAGATTTAATTTGTTTAATATTGTAAATGAATAGGGTATCAATTTTAGGGATGTCTTTAATTGAATTTTATTTCCTAGTCCAGAATTACATATGCACACAGTTAATGACTGGTAAATGCTGAAAAATATCAGGAACTTCAGTGTTAGTTTAATAAAGGGGAGAAGTTTTTTATGAATTAGCATACTAAATAATATTCGGTATGACCACAGATTAAAATTGTGTAATCAAATTTATATATTGATTTTTTTGTTTTTTGTTTGTTTGTTTGTTTTGTTTTTTGAGACAGGGTTTCTCTGTGTAGCTTTGCACCTTTCCTGGAACTCACTTGGTAGACCAGACTGGCCTCGAACTCACAGAGATCCTCCTGGCTCTGCCTCCCAAGTGCTGGGATTAAAGGCATGTGCCACCATTGTGATTAATTAGATTGTGGTATAGTAAACACAAGTATGTAATCCTTATCAAGGTATAAGCAGAGACCTATCTAGAATGTGAAAAAAATGCCCTTAAAGGGAGGCAAAAAATAGGGAGAATTTAACAAAATGTAATCTGAAAATTATTTCTAACCAGAAAAAAATCTCAGAGTGGTAATCTATTTACTCTTTATGAGTAAGTCCAACACTATAGTAAGAGAATATAAATAAATGAATGAACAGATAACTCAAATGAAATTCTAATATTGGTATCTATTTTTGTGTCCAAAAATTGAATACTTATTTATCTATAGTAAATAAAACTTCACTTGGATTATTATAAATCAATGACTTTCCATTCAATAGGCATGCCACAGGGCAATTATAAAGAGTGAGTCATGTTGATTCTGTTCTTTCTTGGGGTTAAGGAGAAAAGAGTCAACAGACTGGCTTACAAAGTGACTCTAGTCACTCTGCAATTAGACATACCAATTTAAATGTAAACTTCGATGGTACATTCTAACATGTCACAGAATCAAATAGCAATTTATTTTAATTGAATTCTTGGTGATGTTACACAGTCCAAGATGTCCATTTCTCTTTCCCAACTCAGCAAATCATCCTCAGGAGCTCCCCAACCCAGTCCACCTTCCCTAGCTCCACTGGCAAAGCTTCTATCATCTTCTCCTTTCCTTAGGCCAATTTTTAAGACCATCTCTCCTTCCATTTGCCCACTACTTCCCATTAGAGTGTCTGACCTGATCCCTGTGTGTGCTTTACAAGATTTAGTGGTCTAAATGTTTAATTTCTCCAATTATATGATGCCATAGACTACTAGTAATCAGCTATCTTTACTTCTCACACCTATTAAATAGCTTTTCATGGTTACATTGGAATAATTAGCTGTAAATAAAATTCTACCACCTAAATTTATGTTGGAGTACTTTAAACAACTCACTGTAATATGTAGCAAATGAATATCTGTATCAGGGTTCACGGCTTACCTTGAAGTTCAAAGTAACAATTAACCACTTGGTACATATCACCAATATTGCAGCAACTAGGTTTAGAGATTTATTGAGACCTTCAAATCCAAACTGAAATGAGTTTTGTGTTCTATACATAACAGTTTTGAAGGACAGCATAAAAAGAGCAAACTTATATATATGTATATATACATTTATTATATTTATATAAACATAAATATTTACATGCTAAAATAATATTTTAGATGGATAGTTTCAAAGAAAAATGTATTATTAAAATTACTTTCATTTTTTCACTTCAATAATGTGGCTACTAGAAAATTCCAAATAGCACACGTGGCTCACAGCATAGTTCAGCTGAGTACATCCATAGACCCTTGCTGTTCGGCTATGGTCCCCCAACTGGCCATAGTGCATCAAGAGGGTCTCATGAAAATAAAGAATATTAGACACTCAACCAAGAATACTATATCACAATTTGCTTGTAGAATGTTCTGGCCATTTTTCTTCCTACGGCAGCTGAAGAAGAATGATTTGGGATCTAGTAGAGTGTCAATGTAGACATTGGTCCTTCTCTGTGCCTTTGAAATGATGTTCAGCACCTATGGAATGTCTTTATTTGAGAGTATAGTTAACACATCATGAAAGTTAATTTCAGTGAACAATCAGATATCCCCATCTTACTACTACAACTGCTTTGTATTTGTATTGAATTGACAATGAGCACAGCTATCCATTTGTTTCAGTCCTGTTGTGAGCTGAGAAACTGATATGCTTCATATATGACAAGTGACGGGAGGCTGTGGCCCCTAAATGACAACACACAATTTTCATGAATATGATGTGGCCATTCTTGAAACTGAAAGGAAATCTTGGACTGAAAACAACTTCATGGGAAAGTCCAGCAGTGCTCGAGAGGTTGAATTGTCAGCCAGATCTCCTCTGGGAGCAGAGCAGATGAAGGTCATTGTTAAACTGTGCAGGCAGACAGGCTTGGCTGCCTTTGGCTGCTTTGCAATTTGCAGTTTTGGAATGGAGGGACACCAGGCACCTTTCTCTTCTCCTTCCTGTCTGGTTATTGTTGTTGCTAACAGTTTTTATTTGGTCCACAATTCTGTCACTGCTTGTGGAGGAGTCTATTGGTTCCTAATGCAGAGTAGAATAATGAATCACTGAAGAGAGAGCTGGTCTAATTATAGCCAAATAATCATACCTGTGATTGCCTCTGATTAGGTGTAGGCTGCTGTGCACACTGCAGGGGGCTGCCGATTATCACTGAAATACAAGGTGCCCACTGACTACCACAAGGACAAGAACTTGAAATAAAGCAGCGTCTTAACAAACAAGTCATAAAACACACTGATTTTTTTAAAAGAGAAATAAAGTAGTGGCACACTATAATTATGCTGTAAAAATGTATATTAATGTTGCCTATATCCTATAGCTTAAACTAAGTGTTGTTAACTAATGCTTACTGGTGAATTGATCTCATTTTAAAAATAAATACAAATCAATTGATAAGTAAGTATTCACCCATAGGCCTCTACAGTATTGTAATTAAGCCTCATTGGTATATGAGTAATAATTTTTTAATATACTAACAACAAAGGGTAAGTAATTTTTAATGTAAGTGTAAGTCTGTGAAGCTCTGCTGTTAGGAATCACAATAATGGGGGTCCAGGGAGCTGGGTACAAAGTCTAGATTTTGAGCATTTCAGGAGAATTCACTAGTTTTATAAAACCAAAGCCTCAAGAGAGTTTCTTCCATTTTCGAGTCATGTGCATTGGACAGCATAACCAAGCCTGATGGAAGAGGTTTTAAAAAGTGACTTGCAAAAGAACAGGGAAACAGGGCAAGAAAAGAGTGCATCAACTAACACCATGTCACGGTCCATGTAAGGGATAACCCCAGAAGAACTTCATGATCAAGCCATCTTATAATGGTATGCTTGAAGAGTCACACACACACACACTCACACACACACACACACACACACACACACACACACACACACACACACACACTGAAGAACATCTTAGCTTCCGTTTGGCAACACAGAGTGTGAACATGATTGCTGTGAGAATGGAAAGGAGGCTGTTGGAAAAGCCAAAGAAGAGGGTGGGAAAGAGACAACACAAACACATTTTCTTTAGAAAATGCCATGGTGAAACTTATTTCTTTATAAGCTAATAAAAATGAAAAGAAATCATGCTTAATGATTTTTGCAAAGGATTTTTATTAGTTCAATTTCAAAATGACACCTGAAATAAGGAGTTTCTCAATCCTATAATTATCTAAGAAGATGCTTGTTAAGCCACAGTGAGAGCCCACTACATAGCCAGAAATTTCAGTCCTAAATATATGCTTAGTACAATTTAAACTTCTATGATAAAAGACACCTACTAGAATGCTGCCAAGCCTCAAACCAGACACTGAGTAAATGCTCCTCAACAGAAGAATGGATAAATATATTGCAGTATGCCTGGATCACAATCCTACAGAATAGGAATGGGCAAATAATGTTATTACTGGTTCTTGCACTAAGAATGGATTTTCTAACTGAAAGGTTTTAAAAAATTTCAATAATGAGCCGGGCGGTGGTGGCGCACGCCTTTAATCCCAGCACTCGGGAGGCAGAGGCAGGCGGATTCTATGAGTTCGAGGCCAGCCTGGCTACCAAGTGAGCTCAGGAAAGCGCAAACTACACAGAAACCTGTCTCGAAAAAAAAAAAAAAAAAAAAAAAAAAAAAAAAAAAAAAAAAAATAAAAAAATAAAAAATTTCAATAATGAATAACAACAGCTTCAAAGAATGCCTAACTATGGATGCTACTCAACCTATAATCCCTGAGTACCTATTCTTTGGGCTTTCACGGGAAGTTTGCCAACCCTATACAGAATGAAGAAGGATCAAGTGACAGCTCCCAGAAAGGGTATGCATATGTCGCCAAACGCTGCTGAAGGAAACGAGTTACATCCACAAAACATACCTGCCACATAAAACAGACACAGTTAATCTGTGGCCTTAGAAGTCTGGTTGGTGGTCACATCCCTCCAGTGTTGTCACTGGAAAAAAAGGTGAAACTCTGTTTTTAAGAACTACTTATCTGTCATATGTGTCTTTAGAATGTCTTCCTAGGTTGTGCCTTTATAACATGTAAACATGCAAGACTTACTATGGCAGTAAACAAATGTGGGGCATTTACCCACCAACCCCGCATTTCCCCAGAGTTTTCTTGAGTGTGAGCAGCAGGAAATACTAGATAGAAGGATTTGTTGTGGAGAATCTTGCGGAGATAAACAGATAGAAAATAAAGGACAGCCTCGAGAGGGCCTGGAACCTTTTCCAACAGTCCCCGACTGTCTCTGCTCCAGGGATTTTATAGAGACACCAAGTGGTAGAGCAAAAGACCTCCTCCCCCAGCACAGCCAAGTGCAGACCATCTCAGACACCTGCACTCAGGCCCGTGGTCCTAATCATCCTCTATGTGGACCTGCTGGGTAAAGCCACAAGGAACCCAAGAACGGGCTCCCACAAACAAGAAAACACAATCCAAGTTATCATTAGTGTTTCCCTCTTCTTCAGGTCATACACAGAAAGATCTGAGGAGGTGGAGCTTTTAAGGTATCCAGAGTTGAGTCAACCCATCATCTTCATCACCCTGGTTACTAGTGTGGTCATTTCCCAAGTCACTGTGTTCCTCCCATTCAATGTCACCACATGTTGTACAGATAGTTTTCTGTCAACACTGTGAACCCTGGGACGAGGTGGAAGTTTCTTTATTCCTGATTTGTTCTTTACCTTCTCATTATTGACTTTATTCATTTTCCATTAATAATACGAAATATCAAAAATGGAGAAATGTATTTTTTTTTAAAAAAAAATAGAAGTTTATTATGCTCGTGGTTCTGGAGGCTAGGAAGATCAAGAACTTGATGTGGCCACTCATTCCAGCATCTGGTAAGGGCCTATTGCTGCAGCAGAACATGAAAGAGGGCAGCCTGTGGCCAGACCATCTGAGCCTGTGAACTATCCAGGTTTCTCTTTTAAAAATAACACTGAAGTCATTGTGCAGCTGCAATGGTGTGGCTTCATTTAATCCTAGTTACCTCCCCAAGTTATCTCCCACCTCCACATATGCCAAAATATGGATTTGGATATTAAGTTTCAAAGATATGCACTCTAGGGAGAGTTGTTCAAACTTTATATACAGCCATCCATATGAATCAATACCATGGTCTGTGCTTTAACACAGACCTACAATTCAATAAATTCTTCCACCTTCACAGTGCAAACAAGGTATAAATTACAACAGTGCATTTGTGGTCAAATGCTAACTATCTTGTGGCTTTTACCTTGTCCAACAAATAATATAAGCCTTTCATATCATAATCTCCAGGAACATACTTGTCTGAATGTTTTATTCTGACCTTTTCATTTTGAAAAATAATAAAATATTCTTTTTTTTAATTCATTTTACATACCAATCACAGATCCCCCTCTTCCCTCCTCCTGCCCCTCCAGCCTCCCCCGCCCCCAACAGTACAAGAAGGTAAGGCCTCCCATGGGGAGTCACCAGAAACTAGTACATTCAGCAGAGGCATGTCCAAGCCCCTCCCCCTGCATTAAGGCTGTATGAAGTGGGCTCAAAAAAGCCAGCTCATGCACCAGGGATGGATCCTAATCCCACTTCCAGGGGGCCCCTTAAGCAGATCAACCACACAACTGTCTCGCTATGCAGAGGGCCTAGTCCAGTCCCGTGGAGGCTCCACAGGTGTTGGTTTCGATTTCATGAGTTCCCGCTAGTTTGGTTTGGTTTGGTTGTCTCTGTAGGTTTTCTTCATTAAAGATCCTTTCCTAGATATTTTTTCAGGGTTGTCTTTTCTTTAGCCAAGACCTTTATCTCCTTCAGTCTTTACTGAAGCCCCATTATTACAAAGAGGCCTGACGTGGTAACTGTATTGGAAATTTTTGTCTTCTTCAGTATTTCTGACTACCGTACTTTTTAAATCCTTAATTTCTTGCATTTGAACACACTATATGTCTATTTATGACTGCCCTTGTTTATTAACTATTATTTCCAGCTGACATATACATTTCTCAAGAGCAATGAATGGTGACTGATTGATTGAATAGTGATACACCATGCATTTCTCCATCAGTACTTTTGAGAGTTTTCACAAATGGTAGTTGGAGGGAGAGCTGAGTCTATGAATCACTTACTGTTGCAAGCATGGGGATCTGAGTCTGATCCAGGAATGCCAGGAATAGAGGATAGGGAATAAGAGACAGGAGAAGACATAGGCCCCCTGGCCAGACAGTCTTTTCCAATTTGTGAGCTCAGGGTTCAGTGAGAGATTCTATCTCACAAAACAAGGTAGCAAGCACCCGAGGAAGACACCCAATGTCAACCACTAGTTTCTACACATATGTACATACATGCACCTGCACATACAAGTACAGACACACACAGGAAGTTTTAGTAAATACTATTGGGTGAATGAATAAGTGGTGTTCTTCTCATATACACATCAGTATTTTGTATGAGTCTCGCTTAATTCCACAGACGTGTCTATGATAGTTGGGTCTTCACTATGCCTGACTTCCGGGTTTCAAGTTTATATCCAGAATCAGTAACCAAATTTTCTTCACCTCAGTGTTCTCTTGATATAACTATTTTGAAGACCAAAGCCTGGAAATAAATTCTTTTTAAACAGTTAAGTGCTCAACCTTTCCTCAAACTTTCTCTGCTTGAAATGAAGATGGTCAAATAAAAAAGCAGCTGTAATTTATCCTGTCACCCATAGCATCTCTTCCTTCCTAAGAGCACTGGGGATAGAAGTGCTGAGAACAGAGTTCAGAGGTCTCCACTTTGGGTCTCTTAATACTGACTTACATTTCTGTGGTTTTATAATTGTGCCATTTGATGTCACTCATATATAAGAGTCAGCCTTTATGCTTTATTCCAACTGTGCTTTTAATGTCAATATATTGTGCTTTATGATGCTGAGTATTTTCAAATTCTTTATCACACTGGCAGATAAAATACATCAGTTTTTTGACTTATCTTACTTACAAGGTCGTGTTCAAACAATTGCTTGCTTACATCAGTACAATACAAATGTGCTTGATAGTTGGAAGGCAGCAGCCGACAGTCACATGAAACAGGTTTGCGGTACTTTGTCCTCACTAAGATAAAGAACAAGATCCTATTGTTGACAAGGGGGACAATTTAAAAGTCTACTTCAATGTGTATTTGTCGCTATGATCGTAACATCAAGCACAGGTCCTAATGTTGCTGGACTTTATAGAGGCATATTTTGATGTCTGTTAACATCAGTGGGAAGGGTCATCCTCTATGGGGATAAGAACAAGTGAATGACAAGGCCAGTGTCCTAGAAGTGCAATGTAAGCCCATTCAAATGCCTATCACTTCACAGGGATATTAATAGTGGTTTCATAAAAATCATGACATTTTGTTAATGGTTGTTTCTATTAGAAATGTAAATGAAATGAACTTTTGTCCATTGCACATACATAGAAAAATAATTCATGAAGCATACTAACTTTTAGTGAAAATTATTTAACTTTTTGAAATTAGAAAGGATCACATAAATTTATTTATGAGGAAGTGATTAAATACATCTTCCTCTAGAAGCTCTTGGAACTCAGGATCTCCTTTCACTGTTATTAGTATTGTTATATTACATTGAAGTGTTCACAGATTCATCATCTGTACAACTGAGAATGAAGGGGCAGAGACTCCAGTCATCTAATTATCAGAGCACACTTCAAACACAGTGGCTCGATGACCCATTCATTTGACCTTGGTCATATAACTTATCTAAGGCTCCGTTTCCATATCTGCACATTGAGAATAATAACACCACCATCCATTGAATAAGATAATTATGAAGATTAAGTATATGCAAAGCACATAGAACAATGTCTGACATGCATGTTCAATACATGAGAGTAATGACTGTTATTATGTTTTCCCGAAAGAACTTAGTAAACGTAGCTCCACAAAGACAGGGTTATGTTTCTGCAAACTGCTATAGCACATTGAATTGACTTCCATTTTGCCTTTTTGTTAATAGCAAATCATTCTTCTACTTCACTAATCTTGCTTAAGACTTCATACTCACCTTTCAACATCTATTCTAGTTCAGCCATCTCTGCACTATTCACAATTCTGAGTCTCACATCTTCTATGTCTTTATCAAGCTCAGGTGTAAAAACAAAGCAGAAAAACTGTAATATTCATATTTTATAAGTTTAACTTTATGGATTTAATTGATACTCATTCAAAAATGAGCTCTCTGTGTACAGAGTTGTTTCATACATTATAAATCTTTCAACTGTTCTTTCATAGAGTAAAAGTAACATTTATCATGTTAGTATATGTGCTGCCAAAGCAAGCACTATTGTGTTACATTTTAAATGACAGGAATTTCTATACATTTTCTGAATCCTCTGCTTCTTTTCTTAAAATTCTAAGTTTCTTGTTACTTGAGATGGTGACTCGTTTACCTTTGTTATTATTCATTTAATCTACGGTATGGACCAAGCTTTCTTAGCCAAGCTGGTCACTGTAGAAGATTTCTGAATTGACAGTATGAACAAATTGTTCAAGTTACAAGTGCCTATATCTTGACTTAAACAAATAATGCTTCCACTAAGAAACAGAGTCATTGTTTTGATGCACTGTAGAACTTCTAGAAGCATCACTGAAATCAGTGAATGACAGTGAGATCCAGGTCCTACTCACATCTTTTAAATTTTTTCCAACATCCCATGATTTTAACCATGCTTTCTGCTTTCTTGCAAATCATATTTCCTGCTGTGATGCTTAATTAAACCATGTTTGCAAAGCACATTAACTTCTTCCAGATAGAGATGGCATGGTGTTGCATTCTCTGTGTGGGAAGTGACATTTTTTCTCTCTTCTTGGTTCTTAATGTAAATCCCAGGCTACTCTAAACGGGAAGCAACAAAGCAATACATAATCTGAAGTGATAGAAAAACATAACACATTTCCACAGTGAGGTCCTAGAAGACTTTGGGAATGTGATTTCTTTTAAAGCATATATTCTGAACAGTTTTTCTTTTTAATGCACAATGGAAAGAAGTTGAAAACTAATTTCAACACTGATGATTACTAACAATACTATCTCCCTTAACTACGGGGGACAAATGGAATTACCTGGGATGGTCAATTATCTTTTAAGTCTTATTCAACTGTAAATATTGGAGTGGAAATAATTGATGTCACATTTACATTTAAGATATGCCAGCATTAAAGTTCCTGTGAAGCAAAGTAAACAAAGAAACATATGCTTGAATGAAGAGACTTGTGAGGGAATCTTGGTATCTATGCATCTGACCAAGGATTGATATGAAGAACACATAAAGTACTCAAAATACTTAATACCAAAAAACAAACAAACAAACAAAAACACCCAGTCAATAAATGGGTTAATAAAATAAGCATCATCTTCAATGATGAAGTAAAAATGGCTAATAAGTACATGAAAAATTTTCAACATCCTTAGCCATCAGGAAATTCAAATGAAGATAACATTGAAATTCCATCTTGTCCCCAGTCAACCAATACAGTTATCATCAGGAAAACAACAACAAATGCTGTTAAGGAAGCCGTGGAAAAGGACTCCTAGTGGGAATGTGGTCTTCTGTAGCCACTGTGGAAATCAGCATGAATGTTGCCCAAAAAATCTAAAAGTAGGAATACCATATGGCCCAATTTAGGGTATGTACTCGATATACTACAGAGATACTTGCCCATCTGTTTCTTATAACACTATTCACAATAAACTAATTATGGGGTCAACCTGAAATGTCCATCAGCAGATGAACAGATAATGAAAATGTGATACATATATACATCAGAGTTCTATTCATCCATAAAGAGCAAAATTGTGCCCTTTACAGGAAAATAATGATCACTTCAGATCATCAACTTAGCAAAATAAATCACACTCAGAGAGACAAATGTTAAAAGTTCTCTCATTTATGGATCCTAGATTTTAAATTTTATTTATTTATTCATTTATTTTTTATGTGTGTGGATATTTTGTCTGCAAGTATGCCTGTGTATCTGCAGAAGCTAGATGATAGTGCTGAGTTCCTTGGAACTAGAGTAACAGATGGTTGTGAGATGCTCTGTGGGTACTGGGAATTGAACTAAAAGAGCAGCCCATGAGCTTAACCTCTAAGTTGTCTTCCCAGTTCCTGGGTCTTAGAGTTTATATTGACACAGCAAGTTATATACATTACATATATATAATATAATATATATTATATATATATATAAGCTACATTGCCTGGGAGAATGACAGGGAATGTATGAATGGGACAGGAGGGAGAAAAGGAAGGTGGAAAGTCAATATGGTCAAAGCACATGATATATGCTACATGAAAATGATGTTTATGACATACATCACTGTATATAATGAATATATACCAGTTAAAATGTAAATATAAAAAAGATATGTTAGCAAGTCAAACAAGCAGATAGTGCAATTTCTTATATTTATACACATATTTATATTTATATACAACATTGTATATGCTGTTACAATTCTAATTGGAAGCTTCTTATAAATTAGGATGACAAATGGACTAATGATTCAAATATAAATAACTGTAGGTAGGACTGCAAAATTTAACTGAGTGTTTTCGGTATTAACTGCTGGGAATGTCTTCCTGTTTTCTCTTCACATAGACACCTTCAAGCTGGTTATCGAGCTCGCAGCCTCCTTGGGGCTGTTTTATGTATAGCCAAGTCACTCTGTGCTCTACATTTTCTCATTCTCCACCTAAACTGCAAGTTCACTGAGGAAGGGTGTTACATTTTGTGCTTCTGTAAAACCTGCAGAGAGCCAACATATCTAGTCATCAGAGACAATGAGTATGCATGTGAACTTCATGTGGCTTTTATAAAGAAAGTTGACCCTCTATTTTCTGTGTAATCTGTAACCAGAGATTAAGCAAATTGTGCATTAAAATATTCTAAAAAAATGTCTGTGCTGAGCATGTGCAGATATTTTACTACTATCATTACTACCAAATATGTGCTATCATAACTATTTTACACCATTTTTGTATTAAGTATTATAAGTCATCTCAAATTATTTAAAGTATAAGAGAGGGTTGTATAGGTTATCACAAATATTGTGCCAGTTTATAAAGGAGACTTGAACATTCATGTCTCCTTTGGTGTCTGAGGGGATCCATGGATGCTGATGGATGAATGTATCATTCTTCCATGGCTATTGAAGAAGCTGATCACTATACCAGCAGTATGACCATGAAAATTAAATTGAACAATTCTTAATGCTCATTTGGCACACAAACAAAAGAATCAACAAGGGTCTCAAGCTTGATTTCTACTTGTTCCAGGTCACTACATTCAATTTCCATGTTTAGAAACATTGGGAATTGTCATTTAGAAATGTCATAAGAATTAAGTCAAATAATATAAACACTTAAAAATATTTGCTAAGTGGTAAATATTATTATCATCAGATAACTATTATTATCATCATTATTAGTCTTTGGAGAGTATGTACAATTGAGCTTCTTGGGGAGCTCCATAAATATTTAGATTCTTAGGATCCTGCCCTGAGAAACTGTTTCTGGAAAACCTTGGAACTTGCTTTGAGAAATGGTGTCTCAAGGGTGCATTGTTTATAACTTATCCATATAGTTACAAGACTTCCCAAAGACATTCCTCACTAGAATTTTCAGCAATTGATTCTTTACCCAATATTAAAATATACTGAAGCTTGCTATATTAGAAATTAGGTGGCTTGTTGAAAAACCTGGAAGCTATTAGTTTGAAAAACAAGAATGAAAAACCACCTAGTGTAATTTTTCTGACTAGAGAAAATAATTGCTTTCTCACAGTTTGAAAATTACATAAACTTCTTTTTATCCCTCATAGTACAACTGCCATTTCCAATTTCAAAGTAAGTCTAAGGCCTCAGGTTAGCCACATAATCTTTGAACTTCAACATTTGAGAGAATTACTCTTAGGGCAAGGCTGACTCTGGATTTCATTTTATTCTTTTGCCAATTGGCAATATCACTTACAACTGGTATTAAAACTGCTGTCAGTAAAATGTTTTAACCAATGCTTTTCTTCTATATCGTTCTTTAGCTCAGCATTCCAGCACTGCTGAATTTTGAAAGTAAACCACAGAAGATTAAGGGCACTAGGGTGGAAATATTTGGAATTGGCAGCAGTTTCTCTTAGTGTTTATTTTCAAACTCTAGAATTATTTTTATCTCAGTCTTTAACTTGCTGCTTAGTTTTTGAAGTATACTTAAGAATAATTCTAAGCCCTTGTAAGGAATGCTAATAGAAGACAAATAAATTGACTTCATTCATTCATTATATATTGTGGTAATAGTTTGTGTGATGTAAGAGAGCAAAACAATAGTATCTGAAGAACATGAAGCTGCTTTCTCTTTCCATAAAAGTCTAGATGGATCTAGAGCTAACAAGAGGCCTCCAGATCTATAAGAACCCTGCAAAACAAATAGATCCACACTTTTTTCTGTCTTGTTGGTCTGTCATGCTCAATATATAACTGCATGTGGTTGTTTAAGATGGATGAACCCATTTTAGGCACTATGGCATCATTTGCTTCACTCATTTGGTAGGAAAAACAAATTCTATAATGCACATGCAAAGTAAAAATATACAAACATATAGTATGAATTGTAATTGCAGAGTAGGATTTACAGGTCACATAGTGTTGCAGCTATTATAACTAGAAGTGAAACTCCTGGGACTGAAATCATTCCTATGTCTGAAATATTAACCTCTACTTCCAGTGAAGAAAGTCAGGCTGTAAATTTCAAAGAGTATAGAATACATCCAAATTGATTTCATTCCAAGTATGCAAGGATAGTTTAACATAAGAAAGTAATTAAATGTTATACCACACAGATATAGAATTAAGGGCAGAAACTACATGTTCATATGAATTTATGCAGAAAAGGGTGTATGGCAAGTCCAAAATACCTTCATGATTTAAATCTTTGGAGAACCTGGAAGTAGAAGAAACATACCTCATATATAAGGCAACCCTAAATCCAGCATTGTATCAAATGGTGAAGACTAAATAAAAGTATTTCCCCTAAAATCAGGAGTGATGAAAACTTGCCCACTCTCTTTACTCTTATTAAATATTATACTGGAATTCTTAGCAAGATGAAGGAATGTAAAGGAGATGGATAGGAAAAGAAGTTAAATCATCACTGTCTACATATGATACTATGACTTAAAGCACCACAAAAGCTCTACATGAAAACTCTCAGACCTAAAAAATACTTTCAGTAAAGCCTCAGGGCACAAAAATAAAACTAGTAGCTTCTCTATATACCAGTAACAAACTTGCCATGAAAGAACTCAGAAATGCCATCCCAATCAGCTTTGAAAAGAAAAGAAGGAAGGAAGGAGAGAAGCCCTAGGAATAGGCATAATTACATGCAATCTTCAACTTACAGAAGAAAGAAAATGATGAAGACTCCAGAAGATGAAAAAAAAGTCCCATACTCTGTATTTTGTCAGAATTAGTACAGTGAATACAACCTACAGAGTCAACACAATCTCATCAAAATCACAATGACTTTCTTTACATATTAGTGAAACAAACTGTAAAATTTTATAGAGGCACAGGAGACCTCAGATTGCCAAAACTATTCTAAGTGGAAAGAACAGAGCTTGAGGAATCAAAATGCTTTATTCAAGACTATACTACAGTGCACTAGTAATAAAACAGCATGGTACTGAAACAAGATCAGATCAATAGACTAATAGAATGGATTAGAGCATCCAGAAATACATCCACAAAGCTATAGCCCTGGAATCTTTCTTAATAACATATATTGGAACAACAACAAACAAACAAAAAACAAGCCAAAACAACAACTACAAAAACCAACCAACCAAACAAACAAAAAACCTCAGCCTTCTCAACAAATGTTTCAGAGAATGCTAGATACTCACATTCAGAAGAATAAAACTATACCTGTATCTCTTACCTTAAGGGGGAAAAAAGCACTTCAAATGGATCAAATACTTTAATTTTAGAACTAAGACTAAAACTTCCAGAAGAAAACATGGGTAAAACTGTTTAAAATGCTGGCAATGTCAAGGAATTTCTTTAAAGTCCCCAGTGGTCAGGAACTCTTACCAACCACTGGCAAACATTATTACTTAAAATTAAAAAGCTTCTACACAGCAAAGAAATCCATCAATAGAGGAATGAACAGCCTGCAGAAGGAAAGGCCTTTGCCAAATATCAATCAAGTGGGCCATTGATATCTTCAGTATAGGAAGTTCTAGGGGATCTGATGCCCCCCTTTTCACCTCTGCAGGCACCCATACACATGTGCTCATATACACACAGACACATCCATATACATATAAATTAAAAATCATAAACACATATATATGTAGCTGTGTGTATGATGAAATTTACACGTCCTGAAAACAGAAGGAATAGATATTTAGATAAAAGAAGAGAACTAGCAAGGGGGAGTTGAGAAGCAGGAAAGGGTAGTGGGGCTCTGAAAAAAGAACAAAGTTTAATGATTTACATGTCTAAAGCTGTCACAATGAAACCCATTTCTTTGTATACTTACCAGAACATCAATTTTTTAAAAAAAGAAAGTTAGTTCCTATAAGGAGAGATTCTATCAAGGCTCAAAGAAGAAAAGTAGATAAGCTGCCTGTGAAACGAAGCCATATGAATTTTGGGTTTCACCATATTTCAGAATGTAGAATCTCATAAATTTGTTGTAACAGTGAAAGGTGAATCCCAACAGAATCACCAATGACAAATTTCTTACCAATAGTGTATTTTTAAAAATAAGAAAAGGACACACTACTCTTTTTTTTTCTTTTCTTGTTTTGTATTACTGAACATAATTTTCTCAAATGTAACAGAAATGAACTCTCTCTGTATAAAAATCAATGTGTTCCCCCTCTAGGATTCCAAATTACAGTGCTGTTTTGGAAGCATCATTTCGCTTCTGTGGTAGCAATTTGTCTAAATCTTTGTCCTGTGGCCTCAACGAATGCATTTGGCAGGGAGAGTTGGAGGATAGGAAAGGGGAGAGCGTCTGTGAACACAAGCACCTTGGGAAATCAGCAGAGATGGGAAACAAATACATAAAAGGCACCCCGTACAGAGTATATGCCTTTAATGGGACTTCATTAAAAGTGCATGCTTCTTAAAGTTTGCCTCAGCACGGAGGTGGGTTTCTACAGAGGAAGTTGAACACTTAGAAGTTTTCTTTCACTTCTCTTTTTATCCTGTTCACGACGAGTATAGATAGAACAAAGAACAGCTGCCGGTTCATGTTCACTTTGTAGCAAGACTTATATCAGTTTCCACTGGTTTCCTGGGAACTTTAGAATCAAGGCCGAAGGGTGACTCCCTTTATGAAATGGGAAGCTGAGCCACTAGAAAAGCGAAGGTTCAACAGGCACTGCTTCAAGGGCAGTAGCTCTGCATCCTGGAATGTTCTAGAAAATGTCCTTTTCTAATGCATTGACTCCTGGGGAGATTCTGAATCCAATCCGTGTCTGAGACAGAACTGGACTTCTATAAATATCAAATCAATGAATGAATATATCCGTAAAAACAAAGACCCAGAATCCAAGAGGTCTTACCAGAGTGCCTAAGATGGAAACTAAGAAGAGGAAACAGCAGAATTAATTAATGCAAACAGAAGGATAGAATAGAGCCACAATGAGACTCAGATTAAAAATACACAGACCTGACACAAAAAGTCTCAGCAGGAGACTTCAGTGGCTTGGAGAGCATGCACCAGTCACAGAAGTCTGGGCTTGCACTCTAGTTGTGCAATCCTCTATGTAAGACTCTGAGGGGTTTCATTTTCTCAAGTAGCAATATTATTATCTACAAAGATATAAAGTATTAATGCATTCATATCTTTCTGTGTGTGTAGCATATGTGTGTTTGTGTGTGCACATGTGTGTTCAGGTGTGTGCAAATATGTCCACAGAGACCAGACATCAGGATCAGTTGTCTTCTTCTATATCCCTTCACCACTTTTTTTGAGACAGGATGTCTCTCTGATCCTGGAACTTGCCAGTTTCACAAGAATAGCTGGCAAAGAAGCCCTAGTAATCCCCCCGTCTCTCTTTCCCCACCACAGGGTTTAAAAGTAGGCACTATCACACTGGCATGTTTGTGTGGGTGCCCCCACTTAGGTCCTCATGCTTGTGTGATCCCATAGTTCATTCAACACCTTTGAGTCTACCCTGGCATCTTCCTGTTCTAGAACTGAATAAATAAGTACACAACAGAAAGTCTTGGTAAAAGCGCTTTAAGAACGTGATATTTAAAAAAAATACCTACAAAAGTACATATATAAAAGACGTTTCATGGTAAAGAAATCATCAGTGTGTATTACTGGAGGGAAGAATGAATTGGAAATAGAAAGAAGGTCAGTACGTACTTGTGGATAATGAGACGAGTGATAGATGAGGTGAGGATAGAGAGCTGGCCAGGGCTGAATATGGCAATGTTCACAAATCAGCCCATGAAGACTAAATGCATTTTAAATGTAATGGGAAATGTATAGCGGGCATCACTGCAGGTCACCATTGCTGAATGTGAAATGGATTGTTATGGGATGTAGACTTGAGCTGGGAGGCAAATTAAAAAGCTATTGTAGATGTCTAGGGGAGAGATAATAATAGTAGTCTGAAACAGGGAAAATGATAAAGAAGAGAGAGAGAAGCATGGATTTGGGATTTGTCCTGGAGGTAACATCAACGAAACTTACTAATAAATTGATTTTGGGGAGTAATGAAAGGGGAAACTGGCTGAAAAAAAAAAAACCGGCCTGTAATGTTATGTTTTTTTATTCGATCTTTTAGTTATTTCATTTTTGAGATTATGATATAATTACATCATTCCCCTCTTTCTCCCTCCAAACCTCTCATACATCCATTACTTGCTCTCTTTCAAAGTAGTGACCTGTTTTTCTTAATTGCTACATATTTTTAAAAGGTGAATCAGAGGTGGAGAAGCAAGCAATCAAGTTAAGAATGTCTTTATGATTTGTTTAAAATATGCATTAAATATTTGAGTGGAAATGCTAAATGATACAAGTATGAAGCTTTTTAAAGAAGAAATCAGCAAACCAAGACGCAGGAAAACTGAGAAGGTCTATCCAATGAGAGATTCAGAAAGCTAAGGTATATTCCATGGAAACTGAGAAGACTTTTCTTATAGTGTCTTTTAATACCTAGTATTCATTTGAAAACTGAATGATAAAGGAAGAAAGCTAGCCAGCTCAGGCCAGTGAGCTGATTCTCAGGACCACATATGATGGTCCTCTGACCACTCTATACATGCCATGGGATGCTCACACCCCTGCCACAATAAGTAAAATCTAGGTTTAAAGAAGATTCCCAGCTCATTGAGCAGGCAAAGAGAAATCTCTGTAGTGGTGAAAGCCAACACTAATGCCAGTGAGGGACTGTGAGCTAAGGAAATGGACTCTGTAAACCCAGGCAATGTCTGAAGATGCTTGAAGGATGGGACATTAAGACAGAAGGGGAAATGTCATGATATTCATTTGTGCAGGTTTGTTTTAATGACAGAAGCTGCTGCTCTCTAACTGCACAGTACAGGCTCCTATCTACAGAAGAGAAGAGAGGATGGATGGTGTGAAATGGAAGAGGACACAGCAGGAGCATCATATTAATGCTGTGGTTATGTTTTCATAGTCAATGCTTTGAGAGAAAACCTTCAACTAAGAATAAGCTGAAGCTGCCAGGCTGTCTCCATGAATGTGCTGAGGAATTTGTGAGACATAGAGGAAGAATTCAGTAGTAATTTTTCTGAGTAGCACCCAACTGAAGAACGATATCTAGTGCACTGAAAGTTTAAGCTATTAATTTACATCGACACTGATGTATGTATTATGCAGTCTCCCCAAAGAATGTCCATTAAATTACTCTGTGCAGGCAAAGGGGAGGCTGATAATACTGTTTTTAGATGTCTAGGGTCACACATACAATAGGGGTTAGAGGAGGAGAATTGCAAGCTCCTGCCAAGAGATTAATTATAATTGTACAATATAGAGCAAAGACCCACCAGTAGGAACTGGTTGAGAAAGTTGGGTGCACTGTGACAGTGAAGAATGATATGGGCATCACAGGATGGAGTGAAGTAGGTAGAGGAGGTGATGATGGTTGAAGTTCCAGAAGTAGAGACGCTACTGTGATAGTACTGTCAGGGTATGCTCAAAGAAATGGATTATCATGGGTTATCAAAATGGAGCAGAGAAAACATTTACTAAGTGAGAAAGGTGAAGAATCCACAGATTATTCTTCAGATATTAAAGTTACCTGTAGTTATAACAGATGTCCTTGTGGAAAGAATCCAGTGATCCCAGTGTGTAGGTCAGCACTGAATTGGGTCAGAGTAAGGATGTTCAGAGAATGAAGAGACTAGGCCGACACAAGAGACTTGCTCTAATCCTCCTTTCCCTCCTCCTCCTCCTCCTCCTCCTCCTCTCCTCCTCCTCCTCCTCCTCTTCCTCTTCCTCTCCCTCCCTGTTTCTACTTCTTCCTTCTTGTCTCCTTCATCCTCTACCCCAAATTTTCATGCCAGCTAAGAAACAAGAAATATCAGTAGTTCTCTTCTAGAACCTCTATTATGATTGTTTACATGACATAGCATTTATAGTGCACCTAAAACAACGTATCTGGTAACATTTGGTACTACTGTTAGAGTCACTACTAGTAAATGATTCTACACTAATAAAATGTTAGTCCTGGGAACACATGAATTCTTTTTAATTTTTCCTCTGTTTATTTCTTTGACCTAGAATCATAGATAATTAACTCTGGACATGCCCTTACAAGTCATCCCATGTAAAGGTCTCCAAACATGAGCCAAAGGTTATTCAGATGAATAAACTACACTTGAGAAGCCAGTAAGTACATACAGTCCTGAGCATTGCACCTGGTAAGTTTCAAGTCTTGTGGCTTCAACAGGCTCCTTAAAAAATCCCAAGGTCTGGCAAAGCTTGAGAGCCACTGCCCAGCAGCTTTGTGTTACAGGTGAGAAAGCTTAAAGTTGTGATCACAGAGCACATTGGCACACACACACACACACACACCATGCTTTTAAGCTAAAGCACAAGATCCTGCCTGACTAATCCTGGGACACTGTTGTATCAGTAAGGGAGGCAATATGCATGTCAGTGGTTCGCAACCTTCCTAATGCTGTGATCCTTTAATACAGTCCCTCATGTTGTATTGACCCCCCAACCATAAAATTATTTCATTGCTACTTCATTACTGTTAATGCACTAGTATTATGAATAGTAACGTAAATATCTGACATGCAGGATATCTGATATGTGACCCCAATGCGGTTGTGACTCATATGTTGAGAAATGCTAATGTAGTCTTTTCTGCTTTTCCTTGTGTGTATTCTCCCAAGGTAGAGAGCAAATATGATTGTGGGTTAGCCATCAATTGTACTCTAATTATGTTAAGATGGTGTCTGACAGAGTCGAAGGTGCAAGTCACAGTGAGGTAGCTGGTAGGGTTAAAACCATCATTCTAGAACCAGGACTTTGTTAGCAAAAACAGACATGAAATGGTAGATATAATTTTAAAAAATGACTTTTTGAATGAGAGCTAGCTAAGGGTTTGGGCTCATTACAATATATCAGATTGACAAGGTCAATATCTGAAAATAAATGCCAGCAATAGCCAATCATGCTGACCTTTGCTATCCTAATGAGATGATTTCAAAACTTGTCTGCATATCAGATTCACCCTCTTGAGATTCTGACATAATTGAGAGGACTGTCTATACAGTCTTGGATCCATGGAGTGTTTATATACGTTATGGATCTGATATTGATATATTTAGTGATTTCTCTGAAAAGTTTCCCTGGTAAAAGCTACTGAAACAGTCAACTTTGAGCAAACTGGGTCATGAGCACGACTGCAAGTCCACCAAATGTAGTCTCTGCCAGCAACGGGACAGAATAAGAAAGATCAAGGTGAACACCAGGGTCTGGGGAGGTAGCTCAGTGAGGAAATTGCTTGTTTTGCTAACACAAGTACCCTAGTTCAGTCTCCAGAACCCATATTCCAAAGGAGGAACATGAAAAGTGGGAAAAGGAGAAGGGAAGAAAGAAAGGAAAGAGGGTAGAAAAATAGAAAGAAGAAAGAGAAAGGAAGGAGAGATGGAAGGAAGACAGGCATGCATTGTGGTTGTCTATTGTAATTCTAGCTCTGTGGCGGTAGCAGGTATATGTCTGGACTCAGTGGCTAGTCAGTCAAGCCTAACCAAAGGACAAGCTCCTGATCAGTGACTGACTGTATCTTAAAGGAAAAATGTAGACATCTTTTGAGAAACAACAATGGAAGCTGTCTTCTGGTTTCCACATACATGTGAGTGTGTACCAGGAAACTCCACGACAAATGCACACACCAGCATCACATATATATGAACTCCAGGTGGTTATCGATTTTAAAGGGATAGTAGCTAATTTACCATACTGTGCATTCACCACACTGTGTGGTGCCAAATAAAACAATGTGAAAGTATTTGCCATGTTAATAGGACTCACATCAGGAAATGGATGCTATCCTAGAAGATGTTGTCTATTCCCATAGGAAGATGCACTTTTCTGTGGTGCCTATGAAGGGTAGGCCAGGGAATTATACAGAGACATGCATTCTACTTCCAGTCTTACTTAATATACAACAGTTGTGAGGTATTACTGCCTACCTAACATGCAGGATGCTGACAGCTCAGTTTGTTATGCCTGCTCTGTGTATATTTTACTTTCTTGCTCTACTAGACAAAGAAAATTATTGTAACTGAGAGAAACAGGTACAGAGAAGAATTATGACCCCCTACACACTCTTATTTTTTAATTTACAAGGAGCAAACTTTTGGCAGAGACAATGCTGTCTAGGGTACCTCCAGGACAGGATGCAATTGAGACAGAACACTTTGGCCTTCTCCTGAGACAAATGATGGCCTCCTCCAAATGCTGCTCATGACCCCAGAGGTTTTATTTCAGTATAAATAAGGAAGGAGCCTCTAGAAATAGTGTGTAAGGTAAATCTTCCCTAAGCACTAAGGCTGGGAAATGAGAAGCCTTAAGTGGCTGTAACTTTTGCATGCACCTAATTATCACCGATAATAGCAATGCCTGAAGCCTGAGGAACAGGGAGGCTGTGGTCTTGAGCCACGCTGCGGCTGGTTCTCGCCTCCTCACAAGCTTCTGCCTTCTGACTCTGCTGATCCCCCTGGTAGAACTCTTGTCATCCGGGCGTTCACAGTCCATGGCAAACAGACAGTTTCTGAGAAGTTGTTAGATGCCACCCATGTTCATTTCCTTCTTATTAGATCTCACTTTTGGAGTCTTGCTTTACTTTGAAAATGTTTTCAAGGCAGAGATTACCCCACCCTTCTACAGAAGCAGAGAATCAATTCTCAGAATCCCTAGCAAGTTCTGCAGACATTAGAATGAGAACAGACATCAGAACAAGGAAGACCTGTTATATTTTGCCAAGAATGGAAGATTACTAGATTAAGAAAGAGTAGGTCTGCAGTTACATAGTTTTTTCATTATTTTCTTCAAATTTTAATTAAAATATAGTGTTATCACTTCTCCTGCCTTCCCCCAACTCTCCTCATGTGCACTCCCTTCAATCCTTCCCATGCCCCCTCACTCCCTAATAAGTTGAAGGCCTCTTTTTCCTTAATTACTGTTACATATGTATGCATAATATATCAATACAACCTACTGAATTCATTAAGTGTTTCTTGTGTATATATAGTTTCAGAGCTGATCTTACTTTGTATATGATAACCACTAGGTGGAATCATCTCTGGGAGAGACTAATTCTGTCTCTATCACCAGTCATTATCTGCCTTCATTTTTTTTTTCTTTTTGTCTAGGGGTGGAACCTCATAATACTTCTCCCTTCCACATTAGAATGTCTATTTGGTAGTGTCATTGTTCAAGTTGTATGACGACACCCATACTATTAAGGTATCGTGGATGTAGATTCCCTGTCATCTCTAGGAGCCACAATCTTACAACAGGCTCCTTGTCTCTTTGGTGATATTCCCTGAGCCAAAGGTGTGGTTTGTAGAGGCAAACACTGGGGCTGGGCTCACCACTGTCTTTGCATTATGACCAATTGTGATTGTCTGTATTGGTCTTTGTCTGCTTTACAGAGAAGCTTTTCTGATGTGAGTTGAGAGCTACACTTATCTGTGGGTATAAGGATTTTAGAATGCAGTTAGGAGTTATGCTGGTCTAGCATTGGTGGTTGGTTTTCCTCTAAGATCTAAGAACTCTAGCCCCAGGAAGTCGAGTAGGTTTCTAGTAGCAGACATGATTTCCCTCCTGTTGAGTGTGCCTTAACTCCAGTTGGATAGCTGTTAGTAACCACCAAGATATCAATGCCATTATTGATTATAGCTGAAGTTTTCTCCAATCTTGCCCAGGCCGCATCTGTTCAGACCCAAATAAACATACAGAGAACTTATATTACTTATAAACTGAATGGCCATGGCAGGCTTCTTGTTACCTAGTTCTTATATCTTAAATTAGCCCATTTCTATTAATCTATAAGTTGCCACATGGCTTGTAGCTTACTGGTACTTTTACATCTCACTTCCACTGTGTCTGGCTGGCGACTCCTGACTCGGCCTTCCTGTTCCCAGAATTCTCTTCTCTGCTTGTCCCGCCTATATTGGCTACTGGCCATTCAGTGTTTTATTTATCAATTAACCAGAGCAACACAATTGACATTTAGGGATTTCATGCAATGACATCCATTGCTGTGGATCATTGTCACCAGAGCTTGGTAGAACTATTGATTGATTCCTTCCCTTGTTGTAACAACTTTTAGTACTATGGAAGCTAATTAAAAAAAAAAGGAAGCTTTTAGGTTAGATACAGCTCTAGTCTTCTGAGCTCATATTTAACCTCTGAGTAGCAATCAAGGTCAATAGCAATAGCCTATGTTGTTTTGAGAGTCATTTGGACTACTCTTACCAACAACTTGTATGGTGATTTTTTCATTCCTGGTATTGAAATTTTGTTAGATTGTCTATGGCTTGTGAAGAAAGCATTGTCTGCTCAGGTGGCATTATTTCAATATATATATATGCGTATATATTTATATTCACTCTCATATGTATTATGTATAATTTTAGATAAATAAAGTAATGATTCCTTGAGGCTTTATCAAAAAATAAATGTCTTTAAGCAGATAAGTAGATAATGAAAATGTTGTACATATACACAATGAAATACTATTCAGCTGTAAAGAAAAATGAAACCATGAAAATTTCAGGTGAATGGATGAAACTTTAAAAGATTGTATCGAGGGAGTTAACCTAGGTCCAGAAAGATATGTTAGTTTTTACCTGAAATTCCTAGCTCCAAATCTTCAGATGTGAGTCTGAAGTTACCTGGAATAACTGCAGAAACCAGGAAAATAAAAAGGGACGATGGTGAGGAAAGAGAAAGGAGACAAGCAAGGATATAGGTGACATGAGTAGGAAAAATGGGAAAAATGAGGATGGAGCTTTAATTGGGAAGTAGGGGTTCAACACAGAAGGAGAAGGAGGCATAAAGAAGCTACACTTGTAATCCTAACATGAAAGAGGATGAGGCAGGAGGACCACTGCAATTTCATGGCTGTCCTGGGTGTGTAGTAAATTCTAGTCTAGCCTGGGCTACAAACAAAGAAAGAATCTTTTAATTCCAGAGAGTGATGTGAATTCAAAGAATGAGTCAAGAAATAATTTTCCACCTGATTCTTACATAGCTTAAAATTTTAACAGATCATTTGTCATATCACTAAAGAAAATCACTGTTATGTTTTGTATATCTTCATAAAGGTTTCTTAGACCACATATTTAACTTAGTCTTACATATAATAAAGTTTATGCTTAAAATGAGAAGATAAAAATATAACAAATAATTGGTTGCTATGGAATATACCAGGATTCAAAAATTTTAGCTTCATTTAATTTTTTCCCCAAATTCTTTCATCATTTTACTTTCTCTAGGCAACTATAATGCAGTTACTTTGCCTTGGAAAAGGGAAATTGACTTATTTTCCATCTTTTTATGAACTTTGCTAGTAACTTCAGCCCATACCCTCTAGATGCTCTAAGAAAACCCACATGAAGTTTAACTGGGGGAACCTGGTGCTTGAAAATTCACAGATGTGGAGCTAAAGCATCTACCTGTTAGAAGGGGCTTGAGTGATGGAGGATGGCACTCAATGTTCAGACCCACTGGGTCTATAATTTCATAAGTCTTTCTATATGTTTAAGGTATAAAATTTGTTAGGCTTTATAAAAATAGTAAAATTGCCTTTCTTACATCCTGAATTAGCAACAAAATTCCAAACAACACGCAGCCCCATGTCCCAAGGTGGTTAAGTAAAAAAAAAAAAATAGGATTACTGACTGCACAAATTTTACTGCTCCATGGTAACTTCTCTACTTTATTTTTTCCGCTTAAACAACATTTTCCAAGCAATGTGTGTATCACTAAATAAAAACTAACTCAATAACATTAACCAAAAGGCAAAGGATATGGAAAAATCTTCCCTTAGATGCTGGGGAATCCAAAGCTAAATAATCCTTGTGATAGTTAATATTCCACTAACTCAGATCCTCAGTCCATGGAGGTATGCAATGTTGACGGAACACAAAATAGTTACTAGAAAGGATTCTAGTACAACTGAAGCCCTGTGGGACTGTGGCACTCTTCTTTTAAAGTCAAGATTCCATTTGTTGTTGTTATTTTAAAGCTGTTTTCTTGAAGTATAATTGGCACCCACTAAAACATCTCTTTAACACAGTTCTTGGAGTCTGACAATACAGGAAGTCTTTCACTTTGTATATTTTCTTCGTAGAGATTTAATCGAGAGCTGGTCAGCATCTTCCAGTCCTACCTCCTGAAAACTCTTGGTTATTATACAATATTTTACCTTTTGGATCCAATTTATTTCACTCTGTATGCTTGAATCACTCATAGAACCTGCTATATTGGATGGTCATTTAATGCCTTTTTACACTTTATTATAAATAACCCACTTTGTTCATTTGGTCATAAGTTGGTAACATTGGAATTATTTTCAATTTTGGGATATTTTTACTTTATATGCTATAAATTTTTGCCTAAGTTTTAGTGTGAACAAGTGCTTTGATTTGTACTGAATAAATTTGTAAGAAGAGCACCAATAGTTACCATGTGGGAATTAGTTCAACTTTTGAATACTTCCTATTGGCCATGACATTTTGCATTTTGCAGCATTTGAAGTTTCTGTTGCTTCACATTGTCACAGGCCTTGTATATGATTATTTTGCCTTAAATAGCTACTTTACTGTGGTGCTTTTGGTCTCTGTCTTCTACTTTGGTTTCTGTAATGTCAAATCACAGTATATATGTCTTTTGATGTCAAATCACAGTATATATGTCTTTTGCAATGATCTATCAAATCAAACTAGTTTCTTTTTTCAGTTGTTTACTAACTTTGCAAATATGAGTTGGTTATATATTTGTGAATTGTATTTCTTTCTCAAGTATGTGTTTTGCAAATACCTATTTTCAAGTGTTTATTTGTTTTCATTTGAACAGAGACTTTTAAAGAGACCACTTTAATTCACTGAACTCTGGGTGATGAACATTCTCTTTCATGCTTTGTGCTTTTTGTGTTCAATCTGGAAATCCCTTTGCCTAATGGATAGCAAGAACTGTGCCTTCTGATTTCTGGTGGAAATCTTTATGTTTTATGTTTCACATTTAAATTTATGGTGTATTTTGAATTCATTTTAATAAATCTCTGATATATGTGTAAGGACTCATGGTTTTAAATATGCAAACACAGTTGTTCCAGTAACTTTTAAAGGAAATGCTATGATATGTTCCCGGAAGGTCTTTGGAACCATTGTCTAAGATCAGTTATTATATACGCATTGATCTATTTCTAGACTATCTATTCTTTTCCATTGATCTGTGTACTTATCCTTTGCCAAGATCTGGTCTTGATTAGTCTGCACATTGAAATCAAATAATGAAGAGTCCTTCCTCTTTATTGTTTCTTTTCCCCTGTGATGCAAGTCCTTTGATCTATTACATATGATTTAGAATCATTTATTTTTGCTGATTCCTACAAAAATCTTACTATTTTGGTAGGGAACATTTTGATTGCACAGATAAATTTGGAATGGAGTTGACATCTGTCACCAATATTCAGTCCTTTGATTAATGAATCTGGTATATATTGCTGTATATTTAAGTCTTATATGATCCTCTTTCAATATTTTGTAGTTATATGTGTACAAAATATTCATCTTCTTTATTAAACTTATTCTTAAATAATTACCTGTGGGATGTTCATTTTTAAATAGTATTGAAATACAATTTACAATTATTTATAGGTAGCATGTAGAGACACAGTTGGTTTTTCTTTCTGTTGACTTTAATTGCCACGTTCCAGTTCAGAGTTTGATATCTTCATTTCCAATCTACATGTGCCTGTATTTTTTCTTACATCACTATACTTTTACTTTTAGAATAGACATACGCTTTTACTTGTATTTAGTAAATACCTGAAGGAAGTATTACTAAGTCATAAAGTAGAGTGTGTCTAACTTGTGAAGGCATGTCAATGTTCAAAGTACGTGTGGCAGTTTGTGTTCCCATCAGCAGCTTATGATATTTTCTTTTGCTTTCCATCTTTGCCAACACTTTATATTGTCATTTAATGTTTTGAGTATTAAATGTGGCAGATATCTGTAATTCTAATACTCAACAAGTAGAAGCAGGAGGATCACCATATTGTGTGGAATAGGAGTAGTGAGATCAGGTATCCTTGTCTTGTTTCTTAAAAGGTAAATCTTTAACACTTAAAGAAAAGTATTAGCTGTATGTTTTCTGTAGACACAATACACACATATGCTCTTTTGTGGTTTTTGAGAGCTCTTGGCATGAGTACCTGTTGAGTTTGGCCAAACCAAGTTCTACAGGACTTTGATCTTTTTCTTGTTGCTGATAGGGTTACTTCACTTATAAACCTCATGAATCTCAGATATTGTTATTGTTTACTTGTTCATAAATTTTTGCAATCTTTAATTTCTAAATTTGTCTTGTTTACTAAAGCAACAAAATAGCATTTATGTAATCTGTGCTCATTTCTCAATGTTTTACTTAGAAACTTTTTTCCATTGTTAAATTTTAGGAACATGTTATTAGTGGCTAAATAAAATACTACAATATATACATATAATAATAATGCAATAATAATTGTTGAAATTCAAAAATCAACAACAGTGTGTTTCAGTTACTGTTTATTATTGCATTTATTAATATTTTACCCTGAGCAATTCCATGATCAGGCAAATCATTATTATAATGATTAAGCCAACTTCACAACTAAGAAATCTTCAGCTCACAGAGCTCATAGAAATTTCAATATCTCTTAGAAATGAGGAAAAGCTGGATTCTTGTCTTGTCAGTTATGAGTCTTCTCCACATTATGCTATTACACACCGTCTATAGAATCACTATATAATACACATTTTCTTGTGTCACTGACTAACAAATAACACTACAATAAGTCTAACTGGGAATACAATTCTCACCAAATGTCTCACTAAGCCTATACAATACATGCATAAAGAAGGATTAGGAGGGCAGAGTTTGAGATAAAAAAAAAATATGGATTTTTCAAGCAGTTTTGAGGCATTCTGTCTAACTGCTTTTCTAAAATAAGTCCCATTGACACATAGTTATAATGCAACTGGATGAAGACTTGTGGTTTCCTTTGTTAGTTTTTGACACGTAAGCATTAGCAGGACATTTTATTTATGTTGAATGTACTTCCATGTTTATTATTAATCTCTGTTCATTTCCTTGACTACCATTCATGATTTTTGTCAATTTTAAGTGTACTCACATTTAAATGAAAAATTTATATAGCAAATCAAGAATTTTTCAGCATTCATTTTGTGCTGGATATCTTTGCCTTTTCTTCTTAATTTTCTTTGCTGTTTTTGACAGTGGTTGTAAAGTCAAAGAAGTTTCTTCCTTTATAGCTTAACACTCATAAATATGACTCATCTGTGACCTGGAGATATAAATCTTCAGTTAAGAGCATTAGCTATTCTTCCAGAGTATCTGGGTGAGTTCTGTTCCTTCCTCCCTTAGCAGATGACTCAAAATGGCTGGAAATCCTTCTCTATGGGATCTGACACCCTCTGCTGGCCCCTACAGGTACCTGAACACACATGGCATAAACACACACACACACACACACACACACACACACACACACATGTGCGAGCACACACAAATTATTTTCTGAGAAATAGGTATTAGACCAAACATACCAACATATTTTAATCAGCTGTTTTATAGTTTTAAAAAAATTATATACAATTAATTTTCTGTGCTGTGAATTAAGGAACTGATTTGCACTTTTACTAAGTAACAAATTGGTATCAAAGTATCATTATTTCATAATTTATTTTTACTGAATGTATTGATAATAATTCCTCCCTTCCCTGGAATTAAGTGAAAACTGACAAATAAAACTTGTATATGTTTAAGATATCTTAAATATATTGTGAAATGATTAACTCAAGCTAACTGCCATGTCTACCACCTTATGTTTTTCTGTGGTGGGAATATTTATGGTCTACTTTCTCAGTCATTTTTAAGTGTATAGGTACCATGCTCTACAGTAGATCTTCAGGATGTACTTTCCATAATAACAGGATGTGTGTATCTTCCCTGGCATCTTTTCATTTCCTAGTATCTTGCATTGAGGCCTCCATAACCACTGCTATGTGCCTAACCTACCTCCTATCCTATATAGCTATCTATCTCGCCATCCCATATTTTCTTTGTTACTTCATATGTCCATGAGCATTTATATTGATTTCATATTCCAGAGGCTATCAACAATGCATCAATGAACAGTATCTATTTGACATGCTCATTTATTTATTCTGGCTGTATATACAGAAGTTGGGCACAAGGTTGGGTGACAGTTGTTCTTTTAAGGTTTTAGGGACCTCCAAACTGTTTTCCATAATGGTTGTACTACCACTTTATCTTAATATAAAATGATTATGCATGTTCAGACCCTTTGTGATAACTCTATTCTTCTCTACTGACTTACTATTATTAGCAGAGCCATGCAATGTGAAATAACCTGTGACTCTGACTTGGCATAACCACTGTCATATGACCTGAAGCACATTGCTTAGCTTTTTGGAGCTCCATTTCTCTCATTTAATATAATTGCTTTAAATATAAAATTAATAGGATAGAGATAACACTTAGCACCTGGTATACAATAAGCGCTTAAAATATTTTTAGTGTTAATTATTTTATTTACTACTTCAAGTCTATAATTTTAAATATTATAATTGTGGTGAAGATCAATAATATTTGTTCCTGATTTATATGGAAGCCCAGCTTAAAGCCACATGGTTCATATGAATAAGGTTGTTTGGGGCGTGTCATAAAAGAAGACTGAAAAAAAAACCAAAAAACCCTTTTTTATAGGAGAGGAGAATTGAAACTTTTTGCCATCCACCCACAATCTTTGTCTTAGAAAAAAATATAAAAATGTGGCTGGATATGCAACATCAGCCCCCTTGGACCATGAAGTGAGAATGGATAGGAAAGATGAAGTGACAAAAAAAAAAAAAAAAAGATATGCTAAGCATCTTCTTGGGGTGGCTGCAGTCCTCTCTGTATTTCTATTTGAAGCAGTAAAACTTTATCTCCTAACATGTCATATTAAGTTTTTAGTAGAATCTCATTGTTAGTAGTATGTTTGACCCCCTTATTTGCTACAAAATTCTTGCTGTTCTGCATAAGTACTTTAAGTATAAGGTTTCTTTACATCAAGAACACAAATGGGGCTTTGAAGTTAGTGAATAATGGGAAGAACTTAAATGGCAGGCTAGATACTTATTCCTGCCCATCCTGATTCCCCTCACAAATTCTAATCTAGAAAACCAGTATTTAACCTTTTTCATCTTTTATCGATTAATGTATGCTATTTAATTTGGATCAATTCCAAATGTTTTTTAAAAAGATGTATTTATTAGGTTGTGATGTGTAAGAGAGAATATTTATATATTCCTAAGTACATGAGTACATTCTGCTCAGTCTTATAACATTATTTGTATGCATGTTTTTAGAGCTGACCATTTGGTGTGCCCATTTCTGGGGAAGATTATTTCCTCCAGTAGATGCATTCTTTAGTTTCTTAGAGTTCTTTTTGTAGAGTTGAGACCTCCTGTACTATCTCTTAGCCACATTACCATGTGTATTATTGTTGTACTTATGCAAATCATGTCAGGTAGTCATGTTTGTGATAATTATTGGTGTACCTTCTGACATTACAAGGAGGTACACTCTCAGAGAAAGTTCCTCAATTCCCTCTCTGGCTCTTAAAAATCTTTCCACTGCTTCTTCTAAAATGATTCCTCAGCTTTTGGTACAGTAGCTGTATTGTAGATGTATTCCTTGGTACTGGGCTCCAAAAATATGAATTTTAATTAGTTGTGGTTTTCTATAATGGTCCGCATCTGTTCTAAAGAGAAATGTCATGAATGAGGTATGAGGGCTACACTTACATGTAGCTATACTGACAAATTCATAGGAGGTACATAGGGTTTAGCAAACCCTATTTAGTAGGTTGGTTTAGTAAAGTGACTGTTGTAGGTTCTTCTACAAAAGCCATGTCTTCCCTAGCCCTGGGTACTTGCCTAGGTTGCCGATACCAGGCATGCTTTCCCTCTTGTTCAGTGGGTCTTAAGTCCAGTTAAAGATCTATTGGTCACCACCAAGGGGTGTGTGCTACTACTGTACCCTTGGAATTTTGTGCCATGGTGGTCACTATTGTAGTTCATAGGTGTCATAGATGGATAGGACTTCTCTCCTTTGTAAGAATGAGTGGTGCCTTCATCTTTGATTAGTGGTACCATGGTACCATGAAAGCTATTCCTCAGAGAGGAGACTTTCACGTTAGTTCCAGTTCAGGAACTTTTAGGGCCTGTGTCTGAAGTGCATGGTGTCTTCAACAATAGGTACTTACTTCCACCTCATGGGGTATTTAAAGTGTGAGTGTGTATCCTGTAATAACAACATAAACCAGGAAAGTAAAAAGAGGTCATTACCAGGGTGGAAGATGAGGGAGCAATAGAGAGGGGAATAATAGGTCACAAATGATCTCAAGGGGGAAGTTGGAAAGACAGAGAGCTCTAAGTAGGGAAGGGTATGAAGATAAACACAGATGAGGGGGAATAGGTAAGATCACAGTAAGGATGTCTGAAAAGTTCAAAAAGAATTGTACTATTAACTATCTACCTAAAACACCTGTAATATATGTAAGTCAAGGTGTAGCCATACATATATAGTTTAAATGAAAATCTTCCATCTGAGAAGATAATACTCCTTCTAAAAGCCAAATACCACCAAACAAAATCCCCAGTGCTGGTCATAAGAAGTTCTACATTGATTTGTTGATCAGGGTTTTCCAAGAGACTCCCAAAACATTAGAGTCTATGGCTATTGACCTTTGTTGTCAGTACATTTTATAACTTGTGATCTTATTGAATTTGTTTATTAGTTCCATTAGAGTTTGGTGGAGATTTTAGTATCTTTTACTTACAATGTGATAACTGTATACAAGGGCAGTTCGGCTACCTCCGCTCTCTATTTCTTAGTGTTGTCTAATTTCTCTGGTTGAGACGTCTTGTACTCTGTTTAATAAACATTATAAAAGTGAACTTCTTTGTCTCATTATGTTCTTTATATTATCCCGCACAATTTTCTCTAGGTGTTTGTCAGCTATGCCTTTATTATTTTGAGATCCAATCTTTCTATGAATAATTTGTTGGGAATGTTTTTTAATCATAAAGGGATGCTAAATGTTATTTAATGCTTTATTGCATCTATTAAAATGATCATATAGTTTCTGTGCTGGATTCTGTTAGTTTTGTGTATCACATATACTATTTTAAGTATGCTGAACAAGCATGCATTCCAGGGATGAATCCCAGTTCATCATAAAGTAGTATCTTTGCAATGTGTCCCTGGATTCAGTTTGATAGTATTTGCTAAAAATGTTTGTGTTCATGTTCATCAAAGTTATTTGCCTATGGGTTTTTTTGTTGTTGTTGTTTTTGTGTTCCTATTTGGTTTGTTGCTAAGCTAATTCTGTGTTCACAGAATAAGTTTGAAAGTGTTCCCTCCTATTCAATCTTTTGGATAATTTTAGAAGACTTTTAGTTCTTCACACATTTGGTGTAATTCAGCAGTGAAGTATTAAGTGTTGGGAAGTTCTTTGACAGAGACATTCAGGATTCAATCAAACAGACAAAGCTTAGTAGCACATATTCACATATGCTTACCTATTATAATACAAAAGAGCTGTTATTGCAGTTGTGAATAATTTCATTATGATACTGTGATATCCATATCAAACAAAATAACTAGGAATAAATTTAGCTATAGAAAAGAATGCTCTTTGCAATGGAAACTGTAAAAAAAATGATAAACTTAACTGAAAATGTATAAGTAAGTAGAAAGAGATTCCATATTTATGAACTAAAAAAATTAGTAATATTAAAAGTCCATAATCAAAGAATCAATTTTTAACAGTCTAAAAAAAAAGTCCATACTACCCAATGTGTCCTAGAGATCAAATATAGTCTTCATCAAAATGTCAAGGACACTCCTTAGAGAATTAGAAAAAAATTCTTGATTTTTTTTCATGAGGAATTAATTCTTGGTATTGGATAGCACGGGGTGGTGAATATGGTCAACAATGCACTGTATACCCAATGAGGAGAGAAAAATTGAAATATACTCTCAATAAAACAGTCAAAAGCAAACAAGGTATTGATATTTTCAGGAACAGGGCCTTGTCCTCTAGGTCTGGTGGAAAACCATGAGGACTGACAAGAGCCTGTACCATACGATGTTCCTCTGGGACCCTCTGACCAACGATTTCTTGGGGGAGGTGCCCTACACCTAACACTCAGACTGTTTATTAACTGCCTGTGGATGTAGCACACATGGTATTTCCCTTCAATCTCTCTTTTTTTTTAAAAAAAAAAAAAATAAGTTTACAAGATAGTAGGTTTCCATGTGGCCTTTTAATCCACCCTTTGTTTTGCTACCGTTCCCTGCCCTGCCTCCTCATTGCCCCCGTGCCCTCCTCTCTCCTTAAACCTTTCTACACCTGGTGTTCCTCTACTGTCCTCTTACCTCTGTTCTTCTCTCCTCCTTCCCTTTAACTACTGCCTAAATCACCTTCTCGGTTTCCTAGCTTCCACATCTACTCCAGGTTAAACAACTAAGCTAATGAATTGAAGCTGGGATCTATGTGTGAGAGACCATGTTCTGTATTAGCCCTTCTGAGCCTGGGTTACCTCACTCAGCATAGTTTTCTCCACTTACACCCAGGCTCATTTATCTGTAGATTGAAAAAATTTTTTTTTAACGAATAGAATTCTATTGTATGTGTTTAGCATATTTTCATGATATATTTATGAGTTGATGGACATCTGGGCTAATTTCAGTTCCCAGCTATTGTAAATAGAGTAGTAATGTACATGGGTATACAGCTATCTCTGTGGTACAATAGGTTTTAGAACGTAAGACTAGGAACAATATAGTCACATCATCTGGTAGCTTTATCTCTAGTTTTTTAAGAAATCCCCAGATTGAGAAAGCAAGATAGAAATGAGTTGGAGGCTTCTTCCTTCCTGGCGAGCTTCCAAGCACCAGAAGGTGCTGTGTAGGCTGCTGGGATAGGGTATCCATGATTCTAACCCAGCTGTGTACCCGATAAAGTACAAAACCAATGTTCCAAGAGAATCATGTCACCTTTGCAACAACAGCACAACTCTGACAGGGTAACCAGCTGTGCTCTGAGTGAATTTGAAGGCCTGCTCAGTGGGGAGGAATTCATGCCTGGTGCTGTAATCCCAGTCAACAGCCCATACCTAGGGAAGTCATGGACTCAGAAGGGGAAGAACTTACTATTGCTCTTTAACTAAACTGATGCAGAATCAACTCACTTTGTAAACATTTATGTTCATGTCCATAGTCCTAAACTAGACTCAGTCTTAATCAAGAAGCCTCTCTTTACAATGACCAATACTGACTAAAGAGGCTCATGGCTTCCCAGTATGATTAGAGTAAGTGCTGGCTGAAGCATCAAACCCTAAAAAAAAGACATTGGTCACATCTCCTCTAATACTTACAGAACAGTGAGAAGAGGACCTGGGAGGAATAAAAAAGGCGGAAGCTAGGGAGAAGGGCTGGAAATGCCTGCTTCTAGTCACAGCAGATGCAGCCATCGCTGTCATGGGTCACAGAACTTGCAGCTATTGACCTTGGGCTTGCAGAAGACCATCTTTATTAGCAACCAGTCATGGTTAGGTTAGAGGCTAATGGAGTCCCACTCCTTACTGTGAACTATTGGCTATTAGTAGACAGTGGGAAAGACAAAGTCATCGTCTTCACTTGTGGACTCATTGATGAACTCACCAGGTCCTAATGGATAGCTCAAATCCATGGTCAGATGGATGCCCCTGGCTAAACTCTGTGGTTTACAATACAGAACAGACATGAATGTGGGGAAGAGACTTTTAGGGAAGAGGAGGCACAGGAAGGGCAGGAAAGGAGATAAATAATATGAGGTGACAGTATTAAGTATGTTTTATATGCATGCGTGACACAATCAACAAATTTAAACAATGCAAACAAACATGAAAACCATTAAAAATGATAGGAATGCTAACAATCCTGAATTGATCTGATCACTAGGCCATGTACACATATCTCACACTGCTGCATTGTATATCACAAATAGGTGCCTATGTGATGAGCACAAATTAGATTATTAAACATTTTGAAAACTCACCAAAATAAAAACAACAACAACAACAACAAAATGTACAGAGAGAGAGAGTGCTGCTGTGGGCATCTGCACACTTGTGTTGTGGTTATCCAGCAATGGGGCATGTTTTTGGCAAGGTCTTCAACTTCTCCAGGGACCTCCATAGCATCTTCCAGCACTGAAACAGGATTGCAGTTGGGTAATTCACATAGTCTCGCCTTTTAGAGGAAAGCTTTTGTTATTCCGAATACATTGCAGGTGCTATATCTTGATTGAACACTGTAATTAATCTGTTTTTCTCCATTTTTGAGATAGCTCAGGTTTTTCAATAACATAGATAAATATATTAATATTGTATTTTTTTGAAAGATTCATATTATACTCATTTTAAAAAATTGGTAAAGTTCTTCAGACAGGAAACAAAAAGGTTATTTTCTCCAACATTGCTTCAAGGCTTAACCATACACGAGATGAACGTTCAGAGAGGAGGGTAAAAGCAGGTGGTGCACTTTCAGGAGCTGGATCTTCTATTTGGCAGTTTGTGCTGATCATTAAGTCACAATCATAGAAATTCTGTCCTGTTTGTTTCCTTGAGAATGGAAGCTCGGCATCACCCTAAAATTCCTTTTTCTTGGTACAGGGAATCATGTATGCCTTCTAGGAAGTTGTATTTTCTAATAAAATCAGTAGTATAAATTGCACTGAATTGTAACATGAACTTCTAAGTGGTCTTATTAATAAAATGAAATGAAATAAAATAATAAAATAAAATAAAATAAAATAAAATAAAAACAGTGCCAGAAATTGGGGCAAATTCTGAAAGATCAGAGAGACCGAACAAGCCACAGGCAACCTCACCTCACCAGCTCCTTAACCGATCCTGTTTCCACAAATCCTCAGACTGAAAGTCTCTGAGTCCTTACCCTTGAGGGTCTCAGATGAGCTGCTTAAAAACCTTCCAGGAAATCCTCAGCCCAAGAGCCTCTGGGTCCTCACTCGAAAGGATCTTAGCTGAACTGCTGTTAAAAAAGCCTCTAGTTCCTAGTCCTCACGCCTTATATACCTTTCTGCTTCCTGCCATCACTTCCTGGGATTAAAGGCATGTGTCCTTCCCAAGCAAAGACATGAGATCTCAAGTGCTGCGATTAAAGGTATGTGCCACCATGCCTGGCTATGCTCCCAGTGTGGCCTTGAACACACAGAGATCCAGATGGATCTCTGCCTCCCGAATGCTAGGATTCGGCATGTGTGCCACCATCTTCTGGCCTCTATGTCTGATCTAGTGGCTGGCTCTGTCCTCTGATTCCCAGATATGTTTATTAGGGTATACTTTTAGGATACACATTATATTGGGGTGTACAATATATCACACCACACCAAATTAATTTATTTTATATGAGTTTAAGAGAAATTATTCAAGGATCAAAGTGTTCATGTGCTGTAGGGCAGGAACTAGTCACAGCCTCCCTTTGCCTACACTGAGTGGTCTACTTTGGTGCCTGCTCTGCCTGTTAAACTCAACACCAAGAATGGACAAGGTTAGAGATACAGTTCCTAAGATGATGTCCCACCAAAGCAAGCATTTAGGATTCACTACCCTCTAACATTTCTGACATCCTGTCGCAGAGAGTTTCTCCCTGCCTGTCACATCATACTGTTCCAGCATGTGCCACTACGAGTGAAGCAAACACACTTATTTCAAATGGTGCCTCCTCACCCAGTGAGCGGGTTCTCCCTCAATCAAACACCAAGTCACCTCAATAGCTCACACTTCGATCTCTTGTTGAAGAATTAGGATCTCTATTCTTTCTTTCTTTATGGTTTTTCAAGACAGGGTTTCTCTGTGTTTACCTGACTGTCCTGTAAGTTACTTGGTAGACCGGAGTGGCCTTGAACTCAGAGACCCACCTGTCTCTGCCTCCTGAGTGCTGGTATTAAAGACATGCACCAGCACTGCCCTGCTTATTTTTTTTTTTTTTTTTAACACTGCACAGAATTGAAAACCATTTTCGGCTCTGTGGTATATTATATAAACTACTGCAATGAACCTCACAGTAAACACTGTTACCTTGGTGTTTTATTTATCAGCTAATTGTTACACCATAGTATATCATATGTGCTAGGTGTTAACAGCAAAGCACACAATTGTTTTTCTTCCCTCCAGAAATCCAGTTGGGTGAGAGACTAGCATGAGGAGATTCATCCCTGGAAAACACACCACACACACACACACACACACACACACACACACACACGTCCTTAAGAATCACTTTGGGTGAAGAAAACATCACAACAATATGATATTTGTTTAATGCTGAGGAACCACTTAGTGCTCAGATCTATCACTCTTTCAAGTGAATCCTAAACTCATAAAACTCTAGGGTGTCCTCAAAAATTGTCCCAATAACTTTAAGCCAACTGAGAAAGGAAATGAAGAAATCAATATGCATTGACCAGGCTTGTTCAGATGTGCGTTGTTGGCTGTGAGCTTTATGTGTGTTTACATGTAATATTGGTAATAATGATATTACTGTTATGCAATCCCCATTTATGGAAAAAAGAGAATCAGGAGTATTGGATATTGGCATGCCCTGTAATTGACAGAGCCTCTATTTTGTGTGGTTTTGTAAGATCCAGAAATCTATGCAAAAGATATAGCTCCCACCTGTGACCCTCTTGTTGCCCTGAGTTTCTGATCACTGAGGTTGAGAGAAAATGTAGGAAGCGACTTATCTTCCAAATGAGCGTTATAGCTCAGCGTTTATACAGAAACTCCTAAGTCAGGCAGTTCTGCCTTAGAGTCTTGTCTCTGTTACTTGCGAGCTTGGACATGTGATTTCAGTTTGGCTAAAACTCAGACTGCAAAGCATGAATACTAAAAATTCACTTCCTTCAAGGAAGTTGTGCAAGAATTACATTTAAAAATATGCACAGAAACACTCCACTCTACATTTAGCATATATATTTACTTAATAAATATCAGCCAAAACACATTTTGTGCAACTGAATATGCCCAGAACTAGAGAAATCTGTTTGGCTTCCTGACAGAATTCAGACACCCAAGAGCTACTCCAAATTTCTATAGGAAAAACCCAGGGTTTCCTGAGAATTTGTTAGAATTATGAGCTAACAATATAATCTAGGATTTTGGTGATAGGTCAGAGTAGATGTTTTGTGGACTTGCTAGGTGAACCAAACATCTTAAAGACTGACAGTGTATATGAGTCACTTCTGATTTGTCTTGGAGTGCCCAACCCAGACACAGCTCCCCAGTCCGGGAAAGGATGGAAGGCCCACTTGAATAGATGTCATGAGAATATAAAGGGTATTGCCTTCCATGACTATTCCTTGGTCTAGGAGTATAAATCTGTCCAAATGGACCAACTGGAAGTTGACAAACTATCCACCATACCCATAATTGCTTCTCTACTCCTTCCAGAAAACTGTGTAAGAGAATAAGATTCGGATTTAGTCATATGTATTGTGTGGTTACCAGACATATCTGAACATCTAACAGATGTGTGCAGGGCATCCTGGGACCTGGCCATTCTGTGAATGTGATCACATAGAAGCTTAAAATACAAATTAACTCTTTTGAGAAAGCTATGACCTAACATTTTTTTCATTATTTTACCTCTAACAGGAAATCTGGGAAGGTCGCTATAGGAGAAAAGTGTAAGATTTGAACAAAATACTCACTTTTGTGTAAATAAAATTGTGTGAGAGAAAGAGGAGAGTGAGGAGTGTATTTTTTTCCTGTGGCAGATAGTCTCTTCATTCTTTCTTTTTAAAATGTTTTTTTTATAGACTGCTCTGTACTTTGTTCTTGTTATTTTCTGAATTACATGTTCTTGACATTTTTTCATCTTCATATTCTTATTTTACCTTTGCTATTGTACCTACATAGTTACTATTTTGCATATTAACCTATTGTATCGAAATAAAATTTTCATGTTCTCTTGTCTCCTTCCATTTTTATGAGTTTTATTATTTCTATTTTGTCACAAACTATAATTTGTCTACTAACCCTACACAAAAGATGAGCATGTAGTTGTTCAATTATTGCCCAAAGTGATTATCTATGTTGTTACATTTTAAGTAGAAAAATAGTCTTCCTGGTATCTCTGAGGTATGAGCTACAAGTTTGGAAATGTTTATGAGTTTGTTTTATCCCAAGGCTTTTTATTCAAATGACTCAAAGGTTTATAGAGTTGGAAATGCTTGCTGGGGAGCAGGGTATTGTGGAAGAAGACATGTGTATTTCTTAGTGAGCTGCTAATTAGCTTAGTTACCTTAAGCACATAACAACCTCTCTGGGTGTCAGTTTTGTCAACTTTGAAATAAGAGATTGAATTAGATGTTCTAAGTTTCCTTCTAGCTATGCCTGTCAAATGATTCCATTGACTGCAGCTGATTGAAAGATGTCATATAGCATAAAAGCTCATACTTGCAGGACTCCATCCTTAAGCAAACCATGCACCTGTGCTTTTTAATGTCTTTTCTGTTTTCACTCTCACTAGAATTCATCTGGAATCATTATAGCAATTAGACACCTATATGCAGAAAGCCATTAGCTCAATTATGCTGATTTTTAGATTCAAAGTTTATTTTGAGAAAAATGCCCAAGGAATCAACAAAACACAGGATTATATCCCAGCATAAAACAGGACATTATTTTTTGCGCACGGGCACACACATACACACACACACACACACACACACACACACACACACACACTAGCCCTAAAGCCATTATCTTGTTTAATGGAGAAACAATACAAGAGCATTTTAAAGTCAGAAACAGCACGTGATTTTCTTTCTTCTATTCAAAGTGTAATAGAAGTTATTTACTAAAGATATTTAACAAGAGAACTCAATTAGAAGCATATGATAGAGAGAAAAGAAGTAAAGCCACCTATGTTCTCAGGTGATATAAGAGCATACTGAGAAACTTGTGCAGAATCAATGATCATCTCAAGTCAGACAATGAGAAAATTCAACAAGCAGAAGGATAAGGAATTAACAAACAAAACCAACAGCTTTCTCATACACAAAAGTAAATGGCAAGAGAATAGAATGGCAGGGGAACGCTCATTTATAATAGCAATAAAAAGATAGTATTTAACATTAAATTTAGCGAGGGGAGATGTATCTGCACAGTTAAAGTACTTTCCAGGCAAGACAGAGAGCAGGAACTTGATTTCCAGAACCCACTCGAATGCTGAGGAGGATGTGGCACGTTCAAAGGCACCCCAGGAGCAAGCTGGCCAGTCAGACTAGCTAGACTAACAAGCTATCAGCTGCATTGAGAGAGACCTTGCCACCATGAGGGAGGTGAAAGAGCTTTTCCATCAACCTCAGACCTCCACAGGCATGTATGCACATGTTAAAAATCACCTCATGCTTATACATGTGTTCCTATGCATACAAACATACATGCACCTGTATTCACAATATACATACAAGCTGGCTAGAAATAAGCTAGAAACAAGCTAAGGCTGGACATCTGTAAGTAAGAATAAGCCTCTGTGTGATTTATTTGGGAGCTGGGTGGCGGACACCCAAAAGAGAAAAGAGATAAAGACTAAAAACCAAACAACAACAGTACCATAAACTAAATATGCTTTCTGTAAACCCTCTACAATGAAAAAACACATTGACAGATAAAAGACAACAGACCAGTGGAGCAGAAGAGAATGTCCAAGGTCAGGCCTGTCCTCAAGGGAAATATACTGTATGATGAAGGAGGCATCTCAAACACCTGAGGTAAAGGTCAAGTTGTTAATAGCTGATGTTTTTTCGCCATGAGAAGAGTTACACAAAATAGATTAGGGATTTGAACTTAATAAAAGAAATAGCCGGGCGATGGTGGCGCACGCCTTTAATCCCAGCACTCGGGAGGCAGAGCCAGGTGGATCTCTGTGAGTTCGAGGCCAGCCTGGGATACCAAGTGAGTCCCAGGAAAGGCACAAAGCTACACAGAGAAACCCTGTCTCAAAAAAAGAAAGAAAGAAAACATAAAATCCACCTCACTCTTCAGTCCTCTCTTCAATTTTTCCAGTCACCTTTCTTAACTTCATGTAATCCTTTTTTAAGACCTACTAATACACTAAGTCAACTTAACCGTTCCTGCATGCTCATGCCTGTAGAACCATCTACGGGATCGTTGTCAGCGTCCCAAGGACTGAATCCCTGAAGAAAAGTGACTGTCTTCTCCAGCAGCCATCAGTTGCTCCACAGATAGGGGTGGGTCTTCATGGGCCCCTTCCCATTAGTGCTGCGGTTTGGGCTGCCCTGAGCTTATGTAGGTCTCCAGGGCAGTCTCTGCCATAGACATGTGTGAAACAGTGCTGTCATGTCTAACAAGTACTATTTCATTGCAGATGTGGACTCCTGGCTCTTGGAAGAAGGCCTATGATACTGAATCCCCTTCGGAGCCGGCTCGCTATAGTCTCTCATTCTCTGCACATTGGCTAGCTGTGGTTCTCTGTATTAATCTTCGTTGACGGCAAAAAATGCTTCAAATAAATACAAGAAGAAAACTCACTTCCTTTTGAAACTTGTAAAGAATGGCTAGGAAATTACTCAAAATTTAAAAGAAGTAAAGCTAATTAAATAAAGATTAAAAACTATTTGCAAGAGTAAGAAATCATAGACAAGGTCAAAGGACAACTGAAAACCAGGAGAAAGGAGTTTCAGCAGATGTCACAAAGAAAAAGTTAATGCTCCAAATACACAGAGAACTCTTAAAGGGTCAACATTCTAAACACACAGAGAACTCCTGTAGTTAGGGGAATATGATTCAAAGACTAACATAGAATAAATGGGAAGAACATAAACAGCTCATACATGTTACAAGATATCTCCAATATACATAAGATATCCAAATACTTACACTTAGAGAACCCCAGTCTAGCCAGTCATAGGATATGCTGAAGAGGTGGGTGCAGGAGGGACACAAAAATAGCAAGCTGAAATGAAACAAAATGTATGTCCTTTCTGACGTCACAAAGAACAAATGTTTAGAAAGACAATCTTTTTTCAAAAGTAGAGACTTCACACCTTCATCCATTTCATAAACGGATGTAATTTGTACAATTCTGGAGCAAATACAGCCTTTTCATAATGAAGTGAACAATGAATTTTCCTTTAAATGCAACAGCTCCACTTCTAGGAACCTATATTGAAAAAACACTTTCAACATACAAAATTACATACACATAAGGTTGTAAGTTAAAGAACCAAATATAAATGCAAACTATCAGCAACAGTCTAGCTGCCCATACAAATGACTAAATTTTGACATGTCTACAACGAAGTGTTAAAAATACAGAGATTTATGAATTGATATGATTCATAAATAAAACAGTTATTTTTTAAATGGAGACTGTAAAAATGAGTAATATAGTACCTTTCATGAAACAAGAAGAAGCCATAAACAAACAAGCATGTATTTACTTATTTGGACATACAATTCAGTACAATGATAAACCAAAAGCTATAGCTATTATTCGAATGCATAATGGCATGGGGTACTTGGAATGAAGAGAAGATGTCAATTGTCTGATATTGTATTTCCCCATTACTCCTATTATTAAATACATAGTAATATTTCACATAAGCTTTACCTAAAACCTCTAAAATAAATCAGACTTCTGTTATTAAAGACAAGGATATAAATGTGGAACTGTGCTATCTAATTTAAACATATAGATGATAGGTGATAAATAGATTATACACTGATCATAGATAAATTATAAATAGATGGTAGGTAGAAAGAATATTAGGAAGATAAATAGATAACATTCATATATGGCATATATACATGATAGATGATAGTGGATTGAAAAATACACTCGTGTACACAAATATGGATGCCAGGTGATAGATGATGAATAGATTGTTTATAAATAAATAACAGATAATGGCTACATAGTTATCTTAGTTTGCTCTCTGTTGCCATGATGAACAGCAAAGACAGCTTGGGGCATTTGGAGAGAAGAAATGGATGGGAGAAATGTAATTATATTACACTCTCAAAAATAAACAAAAATATATGTGTGCATCTGTTGATATTGATTGAACCTACTGACAAACATTTTATAAGGAAAAAAAAACAACTTGAGGAGGAAAGCACTTATGTCAGCTTGCAGATGAGTCTGCCACTGAGGGACGCCAATGTAAGAACTCAAGGCAGGAACTTAGAGGCAGGAACTAAAGCAGAGACCATGGAGGAATACTGCTTACTGTCTTGCTCTGCATGGCTTAGTCTGCTTTCCTTATACAACCCAAAACAACCTGCCTAGGGGTGGCACTGTTCACAGTGGGCAGAATTCTCCCATGTTAATCTTTTTTTTTTTTTTTTTTTTTTAAAGTGCCTTACAGACAGGTCCACAGGGCAATTTGATGGAAACAATTTCTCAACTGAAGTTTTTTCTTCCTAGGTAACTGTAGTATCTGTCAAGTTAACAGCAAAGTGGTAGACAGATAAATGATAGTTGACAGGCATATAGGAAATAGACAAATGGATGAATGGTGATAGATTAAAAAATTATTGAAAGACAGATGATGCATATAGAATCATCCAAATCACCAAACTTAAACCAAAAAGAGATCAACAGCCTAAATAGACCTATAACAAGTGAGAAGACGGAACTAGTAATTAAAAGAACTTCCAACTAAAAATCTTCCAGGCCCTGTTGCAGCAGAATTCTAGCATGGTTTTTGAATGACATTTTCCAATTAAAGGAGGTGGGAATCACTAGATATGCCATTGATTCTAAGGTTAAGAGAAGATGCACAAGAGCCTGGAATATTTTATAGAACTAAAAATCAGAAAATCCCAGAAAAATATAGGGGGTTGTGGAAAGAGATGACAATATGAAGTCTTTTAATAACCAAAACTGAATAATTTAAATAAAAATAATGGCATCATCTGTTTGATTGAATTTTTTAGAGATAGGGTTTTTCTGTGTAACTCTGTTTGTCCTGGAGCTTGCTCTGTAGATCATGCTGGTCTTAAACTCACAGAGTTCTGCCTTCTTCTGGTTCCCAAGTGCTGGGATGAAATGTGCATGCCACCCACCACTGCCTGCAACAGCATTAGATTTTTAACTCATAGAATAAAATAATTTACAAGTCCACAAACAAAATAATCAATAAATATTCAGAGGAAAGGAAAGTACTAGTTAATAAGTATAGACAGTAAATATGACATCACTATTGAAGATAAGATGAACTGGATAAACAAATTAGTGGTGTAAGTTTAAATAGAAGCAGGTTTTAAGTCTCAGAAAGAATTAACTTTTCAAGTGAAGAAACCTGAAAATAACACTGTGAGAATTACTAAATTTGACATTACCAGTAATGAGTCATAACAATATCATGAGGTTCTTGATAGGATATATTGAATACTACAAGTTATTTCTGTTATATTCTCAACAAAAATGCATAAACTCATTACAATCATGAGGAAAAATCAAATTCAACTTGATGGCCATTTGGCAAAATAATTTCTGAGTTCTCTTCAAATAAGGCAAGGTTTTAATGGACAAGGAAGCCCATGGCTAGTCATATTTTAGAATTGAGAAGTAAAAACAGTTAAAATACTTAACTGATACAGAAAAAAAGACACCATCTCATGACATGAGTTTAATTAGTATACCGATATTAATTTCTTGGATTTTATAAGTATTGTGTAACACATCGTCATGAGAAGCAGCTAGTTATGCAGTCCCAATCGATGTCCACGAGTCTATGTACTTAAATCAGAAGAAGAGTAAACTCATATCTAGAATCCAAGCTCTTCTCACGACCTTCACTCTGTCTTGTTGACCTTGAGCCATCTCTCCAGGGTCACTAATATCCTCCAAGGTGGTTCCTTGGTTCTGTTTTCCTTACCAGAGTCTTCCATGGAAAATATCAGTCATGTTGCATCACTTCTTTCTTTAAACTCATCCAATAGCTCTACTGTCATGGAGGAAAGTCAAAGTCCTGTCAAAGGCTTCCATTCTGCAGACTGATGCCATTTGCTACATTTCTTCATTTAAGTCCTTGCTGGCCCCGTGGCCATACCCTAAACTCCAGATCTTGCGTTAGCTCCTCTGTGTTCAGAACACTTTCATTCCTGGCTCTGTGCAGCATCCCTTCTACTGAAATGTGCCAGGCCGACACTATTCAGCGGTGACACCTGCATCCCTCCTTCCTCCCAACCTCAGCTTTTCCTCCAGGTCTATAAAAATACTGGCCTTCTAGCACATGAGCTGGATTATTCACTAGATTTTCTTTCTCATCTTTTGCCCTCCATTGATGGGCCCCTCCTCTTAGTTCTAGTTCTTGAAAAGAAGGTATTTCTGCTTATTTTTGTTAATGAACCTCTTAAACAGGAACAAGTACTCGATGGTATTCAGTATAAATGACATGAAGTCTTTAATAATCCATCCACTCATACTATGAAAAGAAATGAGAGACTTATATTTTATGATTAACTATCAACTACATCCTTGCAAAGTGCATATGCACATCTGAGGTGAACATGTGGTTTTCCTTATTTCTTTTTCAGAAAAGTGAGAGAACATTCCACCAGAATTTTATTTCATACAATTATGAGCTTCTGGGAAATGTTTTGATACCCTCTTAAATCAGTTCTGTTCTGAGCTATATTGCTCAGCTGAACTGATTACTAAACTCAATTAAACTAAGGTTGAATAAACATGAATAACAGTCAAGGCATGAACACCAAAACTTAATGTTTGATTTTGTTTTAATTGAGAGTATAGGTCACAGGCATTTTTTTCATAAATTTATTTCACCACAAGCTTATATTTACATTGTATTGGTGTCACTAGTCATTGTTTATTTTAGGTTCATTTATTTTCTAAATAATATCCAAACACAGTTACTATTCCCAACAGATTCACAAAGGTCATTCATGAATGGATTTGTAATTAGTCTTATAGTTTCGAAGCCGATAAATAATAGTCTTTGTGTGCCTTCCCCTGGCAGTGGCCACACATTTGCAGCAGTATAGGCCAAAATAACTGACAAGTATCTAGACTAGAAGGCTAACTTTTAAGAAAGCTTTGTGCTTTGCTTTCTTTTGAGTGCAATTCCTCTTTGGTTTTTTTTTTTAATGCAAAAGAAGAAATGGGTGTTGGCACTGTCGCCAGCTGACACCCGCTTCCTGGTCCGCCACAGAGCTTTTAATCAGACTTTTGTTTTGTTCTCTGTTTCTGGGCAGTTGCCCCCTTTAACCTTATCAAAACAGTTAAATTTCTCCAAACTGTCACCCAAAAGCCATGTCAGCATCTTAAACACAGCCACAGCTGACGTGGCTCAGCAGAGCCACGGTGATCTTTCGCCCCCGAAGGCTCTCCGTACAGCATGCCAGGCTTCGCCACCCAGAACTTGACTTCAGGTTCAGCCCCTTCACCTCTTCATGGGGAAGGAGGCCGCATGGCTCCACAGCAGCATTTAACAACACTTCCCCTTCTGAGCATTAATACCTTGGCTCTTCTCTGGGCCTGACAGCTAAGTAGAGGGTGGAGTTTAAGGAAAGATGCTGAGAGAAACAGAAGACAGTCCTGGGGGCTGCACGCCCTGTGCATAAATGATAACCCAAGAATACCACTGCACACTCCAATGGCATGCGGTGATGTCTTGTTTCAAGGCATGTGTCCTATCTAACTCTCAATCCCTGATTTTCCAATCCCCTTCATGGAGAGAGAGAGAGAGAGAGAGAGAGAGAGAGAGAGAGAGAGAGAGAGAGAGAGAGAGAGAGAGAGAGAGAGAGAGATCTGGGAAGATCAAATACAATCACCCCGGCAAATCTATGGGTTCTGCACCTACAGATTCAACTCACCTTAGCTTTAAAACACTCATTCAAGAAAAAAAAATGCATCTATAGTGAATATATATATTTGCCCCAAATATTATAAAACAATGTTGGTGTAATATTTACATGGTAATAGGTATTTTAAGGCATGTATAGAGATGATTTAAAGTATAGAAGAAACTAGGTTGTAGTTATAAGCATGTACTATACTGGTTTCTTGTTTTGTTTTGTTTTGTTTTTGTATAAAGGATTTGAGTAACCCTGGGTTTCAGTTCCCTAAGAGAATCCTAGTAGCAATTCCTCATGGATGCTGAGTTCCAGACATTCCCATTTCAGAGTTATAGAACATAAAAGTCTAAGTGAAGTCTTGGTTATTGGAGGAGAATTTACAATCGCTAACTACTAAACCATGCTAGTCCCTAAAAACAATCTATAAATTTGTCCTTATACCTGTAGATAAGTGTAGCCTTCACTGCTCACTGAGGAAACTCCTCTTTGCAATTCAAGGAGACTACTGCAGAAAACCACAACCAATCAAAATGTCAGGTTGTGGAGCCCAGTCCTAATAGATACATCTACAAAGTCCTCCTGCAAGTTCAACTCCTGCAAGTTCAGGCCCATGGAACATTGCAGAAGCAGTGAGGGGGGGGGGTGTAAAAGCCCCAGAATCCAGGAGTCTGCTATGAGATTGTACATCTTAGTAACACCAGAAGCTGTATCCATTAAGTCTTACCAACACGACTGCCCAAATGTGAGCTGAACAAGGATGAGAATAATGAACATGCCAAACTAGACATAGAAATGCTCATGAGGCCTTAACCCTACACAACAAACTGTAGACAACCGAGGACAGCTAGAAAAAGGAGAGAGAGACTTTCTCTAACAGTTCATAGAAACCAAAAACATTGAGGCCATCAGCTTGAAGGAGAATGGGGGCTGGGGAGAGGAAAGGAAAGGGAGAAATACAATCAAATTATAATCTCAAAATTTTTTAAGTCTGTATGCAAAGTAACTTGGATCTACTGCTTCTAAACAAGGTCTTTTAAAAGAATACCTTGATAGTCTGGTCTCTTTAACTTAATCAATGATTAAAAAATGGCCCAATGCATGTGAAATGAATGTCCTAACTCAAAGAACATAAGTAGCTTCATGAGGGTTATCAGTGGTAGGATGCAAGTCCTCTGACAAGCTGCTGGAGAGCTAATAAGAATTGAAGAACTATTTGTGCCCCATCATTGACAAGCATCCTATTTCTGAATTATTGTGCTTCCTTATCTGAGTCTAGAAATACCACAGGGATAGCAAAGGTTACCATACCTTTTTGCTGGGCTAGAACATTATGGCCATCTGACGGGGTCCAGAGCAGCACAGATTAAGTCCTTATGATTTGGGTGACAAACCTCAACAATGGTTGCATCCTCATGTGTCTTTCATATGCCACTCTAAGGTTATCTCAATCCTGCTTGCCACCTACCTATGCAACACTTTATCTTTGATTTTCCAGATGCATGAGTTTGAAGACAATAGGTTTCTATTTCAATAAACAATCACACTTAAAAGTTACATTTATAAGTAAATTGTCCCATGCTGAAGAAATAGCTCAGTCAGCAAAGTGCTTGTCATACAAGCATAAGGATCCAAGTTCCATCTCCAACACCCACAGGAAAAGCTGAGCATGGTGGTGTGTGCTTCTAATCACAGACCTGGGGAGGCAGATGCTGGTGGACCCATGGAATTCATTGGCCAAACAACCTAGCCTGACCTGAGTGCCCCAGGTCCCAGAGAGAGAGACTTATCTCAAGCAAAACACAAGGGTCCTTCAGAAGCAACACTATGGTTGACCTCTAACACACACACACACACACAGAGAGAGAGAGACAATCTATCTTTCATAATAATAACTCATACACACACACACACACACACACACACACACACACACACACACACACACACAAAGCCATTCCATGACCTTTGTATGATGTAGTTTATCTCTAAGTTGTTTTTCACTCTGCTGTCATAGACAGTAAAATCTTACTTTGAAATGATCTCTTACTAGTTTCCCAGTACTTTGTATAAACACATTCTTTTGCATTAACTGTATCATATAATCTGTAGAGTTTAATTAACACTCCTATAAGCCCTTCAATACAACTGGAACTGCTGGAATTCTCTCATTATTTGCAATACCCCCTGTTTGTGTCAGGTTGTGGTCTCGCAGGAATTACAGAAACAATAAGGTACTTCTTGCTCTCAAAGTGTGGCCAGAATGTAGAGGCAATAAACAACTAGGAAAAAAATGCCATGTGCTAATTACTCTGTTGGTGAAATCAGGATGATGCATTTTCATGGAGTGAGCACAATACATCTCTACCCTTCAAAAATCATGGTGTTCAAACATTGCATGAATGCTCAAAGGTCAGGAGCTTACAAGCATATCCTGTAAGACAGTGATGGAGATGACCTTCAATAGCCTTATTTGTTCACAATTATACTGCTGAAAACAGCTGAATCTGTTTTCAAATCATAAATCAAAGGGAGACTCATGAAGTACATTTTTTAAAGGACCAGTACTAAAACAAATTGAATAACTGAAGACCAATGTCCACTAAGTACTCTGTCTAGAAGTCCTGAAATTGCCAAAGCATCGAATTTTAACTGCTGATTTTACTGGCAGTGACACTTCCCTTCAGGGATATTAATCTGATTTCATTTTCATTTTACAGTCTTACTGCAGTTACTGTTCTCTCACAGCAGATAACTAACTATCATGGGACATTAGGCAGTGCTTTTCCTGGTTTCCTTTTAGAATTTGCTAGTATGTTCCATATGCTTCTTTTTGTTGTTTTTCAATAGAACTTTTAAAGATATTTCAGCAAAACACAAGCTTTGTTATGTGAGGTTTATGAGAAATTTTCCTCAACAGCTGGCCAACTTTATTTATAGCAGGAACCAGTCATTCAGTGTACTTTCTAAGCAGTTCACATTTCTTACATCACTTCTTTAAGAAACTTGTAATGATTGCTTTCTTGATGTATTCTCTGCAAAGAATCATAGGGACCTCCAGAATTTCCATGCAATATTTATGTGGAAGGAGTGGTTCATCTCAGCCTCTAAAAGGCCTCTCCAAAAGCAAAACTCTGCCTCACTGGAACAAAACAAAGGGATTCTTCAATAGCCTCTAAATGCTTGTGACTGAGGAGATGAGGGGGAAAACTCTCTTTTTCATGTTTAACATCTTAGATACTAATAAGGTGCTCAATGAAATCAAAAGCAGAGAGGGAAGGTGACCGGCCAGTGAGGAGCCCATGGTAATTATATTCTAGAATGAAGAAAGTCTTGGCCACAGAAATGAATGAGTCTGTTATTATCAGGAATTGAGAAAGCCATGGAAATATCTTTAAATGGCCACATATGATTGAACCAAAGATGATTCTGAGGGTTCATTTCCAGACTTGAATACATATAATCCTGCCTTCAGCACATCTTTGCAAGCATAGATCTTCTTCTTCTTCTTCTTCTTCTTCTTTTTTTTTTTTTTTTTTTTTTTTTTTTTTTTTTTTTTTTTTTTTCTTCTTCTTCCTCCTCCTCCTCCTCTTTCTGACACTCTTCCCATCTTAGGCATGGAAGGTCCATATCTTCTAAAGTGGCCTTTATTAACAAATTTTTACTTGGTCACTCTTACTTTAGTCCTCTCACCTTTTAGCATACTGACATAATCCAGTGGGAAATTATAGCCAAGAGTTTTCCTGGTCCCACCCAGCTCACAGCTACTAAGACCCAAATAAACACATGGACACTTATATTAATTAAAACTGTTTGGCCTAATGGCTCAGGGTTCTTGCTAGCTAGATCTTACACTTAAATTAACCCACAATTCTTATTTATGTTTAGCCACATCACTTGGTACCTTTTCCCAGTTCTGCCTTTACATCTTGCTTCTCATGGCAGTGGCGGCTGGCAGCGTCTCCTGATTCAGCCTTCCACTTCCCAGAATTCTCCTCTCTGCTTATCCTGCCTACACTATACTTCCTGCTTGGCTACTGGCCAATCAGTGTTTTATTTATCAATCAATCAGAGCAACACATTTCACAGCATACAGAAAGACATCCCCAGCAGGAAATGTATTAATCTCAGTAGATCAATGCATGCTAGTGGTTGGATGGGATGGATTTCAAGTTGTGTGAGTCACTATGATCTTCAGCCAAAGATGCTGGAAAATTTGAGATTAGATAACTAAAGCACGAATAGGAAAACAGGCACATATTAATTAGGAGGATAATCAAGCATCATTACATATAGTGCATGTTTGTGTTTTTACATATACTTTTTTCAGACCTTCTTAAAAAGAATCCTTTTTCCGATGGTGGAAAATAAGACTTAAAGATTTAACTCTTTGCTGAAAGTAGTAGATTATTAAATTTTGATAACTTCCAGAAGACTGCAATATAGACACTTATAATTATTAAATGTTTCCTTTATTGTCTAATTCCAAGCTATAATATGAAAGATATATAATGATATATAAGAATGTCATAATTTTAGATATATTAGTAAAAATAAATAATATGGATTTTTTTATACACATTTTTAACAATGCTAGTGATTTAACCTGCTATTTCCAACCTTCATTTAATATAATATAAACATTTCTAGGGCAGAATCTAAGGTCAGTATTTTCTTGGACTCCATGTATTAAAGAGCAGCAGAAGACATTGTATGATGATATTAAAAGTAACTAGGATGATTAGCAATATGTCATGCATCTGAGATATCCACTCCTCCCCTTACTGCAAACTTGAAACTACTTAGTTCTGAAAAATAATCCCTGTTCTAGAACTCAGCAGATCAAACTTTCATAGAGTAGTCAAAAATATTAGTCTGCTCCCCAGACTTACATTTCTTAGTAAAACCTGATCCTTATGGTTTAGATATCAGGCTTGAATTTCTCTTGTTTATCTCCATCTTCTATATAAACACACACACACACACACACACACACACACACACACACACACATACACACACACCAAATCTAAAGTTCTTGGCTTTGTTCCATGCATCTCTGCTCATAGAACAGCTATGCAAAGAACAATCAGTGAACTGAACGTCAGAAAACACACATTTACATCTCAGACCTTCCTTCTATCATCAGCAGAATCTTCTGGTAACATTCATTGATATTTATTGTATCAGACACTATTCTTAGCACTTCTCATTCATTAGTTTATTTTTTGAAATATCAGTATGACATGAATATTATTACTACTTTCCCCATTTCTCTTCTACAGAGTCTTTAGCACTGACATGTTAGTACCTGTGCTCAGGTGGGCTAGTAACAGAATTACAGCAGCTGACAACTAATTAATTCTCTTTGAACTTCCTTCTTCTTCAGTGAGCTGGTGATAAGGACAATTTTCTTATAAAGTTATGCCTGGATGACTCAAGAAAATGTGTGCAAAAATTCCAAACTACATAAAGCTCTATAAAAGAGGTTGTAGGAATGCAGTTCTGTAGCCTAAATATGCATGAAGGCTTGGGTTCAGTCCCAAGAAAAGCATACAACTGTTCTCCAATGGTGCAAGCTTGCAATCTCAGCACTCAGGAGAGGAGGGCAAGAGGATCAGGAGTTGAAAATCACCTTCGCTGTAGAGTGAGTATGAGATCTGCCTGTGATACATGAGACACCGTGTTAAGAAAAAGCTATAAAAAAGAACAACATAATTGCTACTGACTAACACTTTGAAGGCCCACCTTCTGATCTTAGGAACCCTGCATGGATCTAAGTCAAGTGTATTTTACAATTTCTTCTTTTATCCTAGATGTCTTTTCTTTGCAGGTTCATGTATATTTACTTTACAAACATGAGCCACTCCAGTCAAGTCCAAGTCCCTACAGCCATGCTGGACATAGCAAAGCATCACATCTAGAAATTGATTTTTGGATGTAGGGTACTCCATATTATTGGTTTTTTTATATATATATCTGTGTTTAAGGCACATCTAATCTCTTGTACATGAGCAGGGTAGATTTTCCCAATCACTCCTCATTTTCATTTTTTTTTTTTTTTTTACTGCAGATTTGTTTGCAAACTATACTTTATGACTTTGAGCCGCTTCTTTAAGACTATCTTTTAGAGAAATAAATGCACAAAAACTTGGACACGAATGGAATCTTTTTCTTCCTGTAATAGAAGAAAAACTCCATTATCTCTCACAGCAAGGCTGCCATGGTGTTGCAGCCCTTGTTCACACGCTGCCTTGAATGATTATATTGGGACATCTGGGATAGCCAAATTAGCAGCAGGCGGAATGTGTCTGCATGACTCTGCTTTGAGGCACAGCATCTCTTCCTGGGGTGAACCTTGAGGGAGAGAGAGCACAAAGTCATCTCAGAAGTTTCCTTCTGATTTTGCCTGCCAGCATTCTTTCGTTGTCAAATGGCACAATTTTGTATGAACATGCAAACAAAGAAATAGATCCAAAAATATTGATTTATGGGAAAGTATGCAAATATTAGGAGCATGTTTAGAAGTAGCATCCAACGTTTCTGCCTTCAATTCCTATTTTGAATAATACACCAATAATAGTAACAGCTTAACAAATATTTAAACATCTCAACTTGTGCAGCATGACCCTTGCTCAAAGAGACTTTACATGCTACCTTTTAAATACAATATATTAAATTATTCTTTGAGCATTCACATTGGACACAATATATTTTGGCCATATTTACCCTCTATTCTCTGCCTTTAATCCTCCAAGCTCCTCTCCCAACTTTACACACTCTTTTTTGCTCATTTTTAAAAAATATCCCACTGCATCATATTAGTGCTGCCCATATGCACAAAGGTGATAGACTAGCCATGGCAGCATCATAGAACTACCAGGGACCAAACACTTAAAGGAAACTGCCTTGTCCTTCCCAAGGAGTTATCATCTTTCAGGATATCGTCAGCTAGGAATGGGAGCTCATGAGCCCATCTCTATTGGAATGTTGACTGCCTTGATTTTGTGCAGGATTCATGCAGGCATCCAAACTTGCTATGCATTCCTGGGTGCAATAGTCCTGTCATTTCCAATGACACCATTTCAAAACATCACTTCTATTCCCCGGGCTTTAAGTTTTTACAGCCCTCTCTTGCATATTGTTATGATGGGTGTGCACTCACATTTCGAAGTATATATAAATATGTGAAAAATTATAATTCCTTGACACAATATCAACAGGTCAAAAGAAAAGGTTGTCATTAATACTTATGGTTTATACATTATTTGGTATTGATATTAAAACAGTGAAACCAGTGAAGAAAACAATGTAGGTGACCCTTCAAATTAGAAAAAAAAAATTAATCCCACTTCTGATTGTTTACCTAAAACAATTGAGATCTGGGTATCAAAGAAGATTCAGTGCAGCACTCTTCATAGAAATCAACACTTGAAGATAATCTTTTAGAGATTACATGCATATAGAAAATGTTGTTTAAATATTCAATTGGTTAATATTCAGCCATTAAAAAAGGAAATTCTGTAACATGGGACAACATTAATGAGCCTTGAAAAGATTGAGGTCGTTCATAGAGAATACAAATCCTGCAGAATTTCACTTCTCTTTAATATCTAAAATTGCTAAATTCAAAGAAATAAGGACTATTATAGTGGGCTGTGAGGTAGAATAAAGTATTATTTCATTAATTAATTTTTTATATTTATTTATTTTTGTTTTGTTTTATATCTTGAGCAGAGTTTCCCCTCCCTCCTCTACTCCCTGATCCTCCTCCATCAATCTACTCTTCCTTCTTTTATTTTCAGAAAAGGGTGGGTCTCCCATGGGTATCAACCAGCCATGGTATATCAAGTTGCAATGAGACTAGACACCTCCTGTTCTGTTAAGGCTGGCTGAGGCAACCAGGTAGGAGGAAAGGGTCCCAAAAGCAGGCAACAAAGTCAAAGATAGTCCCAGATCCCACAGCTAGGAGTCCCACAAGAAGACCAAGCTACACAACTGTCACATACATGCAGAGGGACTATGTTGGTCCCATGCAGGCTTCCTGGTTTTGATTCAGTCTCTGTAAGCCCAGGTTAGCTGATTCTTGGGTAATCTCCTGGTGTCCTTGACTCCTCTGGCTCCTATAGTCCTTCCTCACCTTCTTACACAGGGTTCCCCAGGCTCTGCCTAATGCGTTGCTGTGGGTCTCCGCATCTCTTTCCATCAGTTGCTGATTGAAGCCTCTCTGATGACCATTGGGCTAGGCATCACCTATGAGTATAGTAGACTATCACTAGAAATCATTTTATTGACTGTTTTTGCCAGTCATGTTTGGTTCTATCCTAGGTCTCTGGGCTATCCTGCCTCTAGATCCTGGCCCTCCAGGCAGTGTCAGGGGTGAGCTTCCTCTCATGGCATGGTTCTGAACCTGGACCAGTTATTCATTGGTCACTCTCACAATTTCTGTGCTACCTTTACCCCAGCACATCTCACAGGCAGGAAACCTCACAAAGACTCAGCAAAAAAGAAAATTATAGGCTAGTCTCCCTCATGAATAATGATGGAAAAAAATTCAATAAAACACTCGCAAAACAAATCCAAGAATATAACAAAAAGATATAATCAAGTGGGCTTCATCCCAGAGATGAAAGGATGCAGGGATGGTTCAATGTATAAAATTCTGTCAATGTAATCCTCCATATAAACGAACTGAAAGAAAATAATCACATGATCACCTCATTAGATGCTGAAAAAAAATTGATAAAACTTAGCACCCCTTCATGATAAAAGTCTTGGAGAGATCCCGGTTACAAAGAACATACCTAAGCATAATAAAGGCAATATATAGCAAACCTATAGCCAACATTAAATTAAATAGAGAGAAACTCAAATCGAGTCCACTGAAATTAGGAACAAGACAAGGCTATCTACTCTCTCCATATCTATTCAATATAGATTTGAAGTTTTAGCTAGAGCAACAAAATAACTAAAGGAGGTCAAAGGGATGCAAATTGGAAAGGAAAAAGTCAAACTTTTGCTATTTGCAGATGATATGATAGTTTACATAAGTGACCTCCAAAATTCTGCCAGAGAACTCCTAAAGCTGATAAACACCGTCAGTGAAGTGATTGGATACAAAATTAACTAAAAAAAAAAATCAGTAGCCTTCCTATATACACACAATAAATGAGCTAAGAAATCAGGGAAACAACACTCTTTACAATAGCCACATATAATATAAAATATCTTGCGGTAACTCTAACCAACCAAGTGAAAGACCTGTATGACAAGAACTTCAAGTCTTTGAAGAAAGCAATTAGTGAAGATATCAGAAGACAGAAAGATCTCACATTCTCATGAATCAGTACGATAAACAAAGCAAAAAATGGCCATCTTACCAAAAGCAGTATATAGATTCATTGCAATTCCCATAAAAATTTGAACACAATTCTTTACAGACCTTGAAAAAACAATACTTAACTTCATATGGAAAAACAAAAACCCAGGATAGCTAAAACAATCCTGTACAATAAAAGAACTTCTGAAGGCATCATCATCTCTGATTTCAAGTTCTACTACAGAGCAATAATAATAAAAACCATGTGGCATTGGTATAAAAACAGACAGGTTGATCAATGGAATTTAATTAAAGACCCAGAAATAAATACATAGGCCTATGGACACCTAATTTTTTTTATGAAGAAGCTAAAATTATATAATGGAGAAAAGAAAGCATCTTCAACAAGTGGTGCTGGGCTTACTGGATGTTGGCATGTTGAAGAATGTAAATACACCATATCTATCATCCTGCACAAAACTCCAGTCCAAGTGGATCAAAGACCTCAACATAAAACCAGATACACTGAACGTGATAGAAGAAAAAGTGTGAAATAGTCTCGAACTCATTGGCACAGGAGACAACCTATTAAATAGAATACCAATAGCTGAGGCTCTAAGATCAACAATTAACAAATGGGACCTCATGAAACTGGAAAGCTTCTGTAAGGCAAAGGACACTGTCAATCAGACAAAACAGAAGCCTACAGAATGGGAAAAGAATTTTACTAACTCCACTTCTAGTGGAGTACTAATATCCAAAATATATAAAGAACTCAAGAAATTATGTATCAAAAAAAGCAAATAATACAATTTAAACTGGGAGACAGATCTAAACAGAGAATTCTCAATGGAGGAATCTCAAATGGCTGAGAAACACTTAAATAAATGTTCAGTGTCTTTATCCATCAGGGAAATAAAATAAAAGTGACTCTGAGATTCCATCTTAGAACTGTCAGAATGGCTAAGATCAAAACCACAAGTGACAGCTCAGGCTGGCAAGGATGTGGAGAAAGGGGAACAGTCCTCCATTATTGGTGGGAATGCAAACTTGTATAGCCACTTTGGAAATCAATATGATGGTTTCTCAGAAAACTGGGAATAAATCTACCTTAATACTCAACTATACTGCTCCTGAGCATATACCCAAAGGATGCTTCACTATACCACAAGGACATTTGCTCAACTATGTTCATAGCAGCTTTATTTTTAATAGCCAGAATGGATAAAGAAAATGTGGTACATATACATAATTGGGTATTTATTCAGCTGTTAAAAACAATGGCGTCGTGAAAGTTACTAATGAATAGATGGGACTAGAAAAGATCATCCTGAGTGAGGTAACCCAAACCCAGAAAGGCAAACATTGTATGTATTCACTTTCAGGTGGATATTATCCATAAAGTAAAGGATGGCTTATGCTACAATTTACATATCCAAAGAAGCTAAGTAACAAGGAGGGCTCAAGGGGAGTATACATGAATTTCACTGTGAAGAGGAAATAGAACAGATATCACAGATGGGTGGAGAAGGGGGCTAGAAAGAGGGTGGGGATGAGAACAGGGGGCATCAGGTAGGGGGTAGATGGAGGGAAAGAGTACTGGGGGAGACAACTACAATTGGGGGCATCTCTGGGAAGAGCTAGAATCCTAATGCAATGGAAAATCTCAGGAATCTATGTGAATGACCTTTGCTAAGATACTTAACAATAGGAGATACTGAGCTTGAACGAGCCGTCTCCTGTAAGATTTCCAGTGGAGGGATTGGGACACTAACCCAGCCACAAAATCTTCAACTTGCAATTTGTCCTGCCTATTAGGATTAAAGCATTATTAATCAACAGGCGCAAAGTTCCATCTGAGCAGGAAGAATGAGTTCTAGTCAGATTTGTTTAACTTTGTACCTACAACCAGCTGCACTGTAACGTATAGCCAAAAATTTTTACAATGTAGATATCACATGAAAAGTCTAACCTCAAAAAAAAAAGGGAAATGAGGAAGACAGGAAGAAAGAAAGCAACATAGCAAACTTATCTTATTTCCCTGCATTTATCAGACTTTCCATCCCAGTGATAGAAACACCTGGTGCAGACAGCTTAAAGGAGGGAGGATTTAATTCCACCTAGATTTCAGAGGCTCAGTCCATAGTTGTGGATTGAACTTACGTTTTTAGGAGGAATCTCATGGTTATGGGAGAATTGAAAGAAGAGGTTCACCAACTCATGAAAGCTGGAAAGCGGAGATAGGATTATAGAAAAGGCCAAAACAAAACATAGCCCCAGTGGCCACTTCCTCTAACTAGTCACATGTCCAAAGCTTTACCACTTCCAGACAATGCCATCATATTATTAAACCATCCGAGAACTGATCCACTGGCTGAGGCTGTAATCCCAGCCTCTAGTTTCCTTCCCAAAGCCCATCAGCTCACAATGTAGTACGCAAAACATAAGCTTGCAGTGGGCACTTCACACTCAAACCAGAACTGCCTAAAACACTGTCTGTTAAACTAACTATCACAGTATAAATAGTGGATATACTGGAGTGTGACATTGTACTAGTGAAATGTTTCTGTAACAGAATTATAAGTTATAGATATATATCATGAGTTCTGTGAATTTAGATGAGGACCTGAATCCTAGAAAGGAACCTCTGTAAGATAGAGTAATTGTGCTTTGTATACTTACTATTGACTAAGTAATGATAAGCAGAGAGGGAGGAAGGAAGGAAAGGAGGAAAAGTCAAGACTCTAATGGTGGGGTGGTATTGAATAACTAAATAACCATGAAAACAATCTGAGTAGTCTTGCTTTGGGATTTGTTAAATTATCATTAATCTTTAATGTACTGGAGTCAGGTGTATAGGAAAATAGTCATATTCACACTGACAGATAACTGCATTGAATGGATTTACTCTCCTGGAGCCTTTACACATTTATCGGACTTGTGTATCATGATAATGGAAATTAGTCTGTCCCTACATAGAGACACAACCAGTCTTTCAACTTGCTAGATATAGCTGTTCATGCCCAAAACTTCAATATAATCTGCATGTAGCTCCATTCTATAATAACACTTATAAAGCAAGAGTAGTTGTGGTGTGGTGTATATGATTTTGTATACTAACACAGCACACTGAAATTTACCATGTATTCTCCTAAGTATAATCAGAACTAAACTGCTATGCTTGCAAATCTATCAGCACCTCATGGTCATGGAACAGCTGACTTAAAATTCCATGGAAAATTGTAGACCATATTGTTAACAATCATAAAATTATTTTCTTGACATTATTTATTAATTGATATCCGTATATCATGAACGTTGGTTAGTGTTTTATTTACAGTTTATCCCCCTAACCCAGATCTTTACATTTAAAAATAAAGCTATTAAATGCTTTGTGAGATAATCAAGATAACCCCAATATAGTGAGTCCATTATGTCAGAGATATAGGCAAATGTATTTGTGTCTATCCATAATGTCAGAATTAACTGAATAACAATAAATTCACAATATATGGTTACTTTAATGGGAAATTTTTCCAGATACTTCCACTCTCCCTGATAGCCCTGACCAAGGCAAATAAATATTCTTGTTATAATCTTTGTTACTGATATTAGCTCTCAGATCACATATTACACATCACACAATAAATGTATCTTTGCTGCATGTATGGATATATGTAGGTTATGGAATGGCTGCAAAGGATGAAATAGCTAATGAGTTTGAAAGTGCTCTGAAATGCCAAAATGTGGGAAAGTGATTGGGATGCAAGAATCTCTGTATTGATATGAGAATGAACCAAATGGAGCCAGAGAAGAAGCAAGAGATGCTGCAGAGCTTGCAGGTCAGGCCACTGCAGTTAACAGTTTGAGAAGGAAGCTTCTGAACTGACTCTGGCTACAGAGCAGAAGGGTTGTGCTGGCCCCAGGCAGACAAAGAAGCGAGTGGATGAATGGATGGATGGATGGATGGATGGATGGATGGATGGATGGATGGATGGACAGCAGTTCCAGATGAGTGAACAAGAAGATGAGAAGAAAAAAGATAAGCACAACTTAACTTTAGTGAGGACCAAGCTCAACCCAAGCCACTGGGGCAGTCTGGTTGTCTCTTCTTATGGGTCCTTGAGACACAGACTGGGCTGTCAGATGAAAGATTAGTAGGCTGTGATCACCACTGCCTTAGGTGTTCTCCTCTTACTAAAGCCCAGATTAAATCTTTTCCTCAACCTGATGCATCTGTTAAGTTTTTAGAGCTGGTTTTCATGACATCACTTTAATATGATCAATTGCCCCTATGGCCTCAATTCTTCTCAATAAATTATAAAATTTATTGAATGACACACTTCTGATCCTCAGGAGTAAGCAATTCATCAGTCTTTGCTGTATGGGCGGTGCTGGACAAAGGGTACCACCATTCGCTTGTTCACACAGGTGCACACCCATCCTCCACCTTTTAAAACAAGGTCTAAATCTACCTGGAAATGGAGTATCATTGTGGCATGACACAGCATGAAAATAATCACTGTGTTAGACAATACAGAGTAACCTGGAGCAAGACACAGCCTGGTCTCAGCACCAGATCTGCCATAGACAAACACCACAGAGTCTGACATCAATAAGACTCTGACCACTGGGTTAGAGAATGCACCTGTACTTTAATACAGAGTAATAAGGAAACAAAAGTAGATGCACAAGTATGTGGTACTGATGGCAACACTTCTAATTATTACTTTAAACAACTTGTTAATTACCTATTTAGTCTGTGTGTGTGTGTGTGTGAGAGAGAACTGTGCTGTGCAGAAATCAAAGGACAACTTGTAACTGTGGGAACTGGTTCTTTCCTTCTGCTGTGTAGATGCTAGTAATTGAACTCAGGTCCTCAGGCTCATCGGGCTTGGCACCAAACATCTTGAACCACGAAGACATTTTGCCAGCCATAGTTTTCCTTTCTTAATTAGTTACTCTCTTTTTGTATTTTGATGAGCTAATGTCCCCATTTCCGGTTCAGAAATAAACTCTTAGATCTCTGCACACCAGTTCTCCTAGTGATCTCCTCTACACTTACTCATGCTTCCCGTGGTACATGGGAGAAACCCCATGAACTTGGGGCTATTCATAACTGCCTTTCTGGCCACTGGACGAAACACTCAACTCTAAGCAGCAGTTACTAAGTTGGTCATGGGGAGCAGCTGCCAAAATGGATTTAGTCCAAACTACAGAGTCCATCAATTAAAACCTCCTTCCAAATGCGTCAATACCCAATAACTGGTAACTAGTCCTTGCTTAATTTAAGTTTTCATTGTTTTAGCTTCACAGTATGCAATCTAGATATGGGCTGTGGACAGACACATAAAGTTGTGACACGCAACAGGATGGAAACATCTAATTATTTTTTATAAATATTTAATACAGAGAAGCCAGACTTTGCTTGAGAATTGCAAGCTTTGTAAATTACCATGGCAACAATTAGTGTGTTATTCTATGTACAGATACTAAAGAGGAGTTTGGGACTTTTGCATTGACGGAGCGAGCAGTTTTAATCAGAGAAATGGATATTAAAGTGACTCTTGAAAATAAGAATATATCTAATTTTATTAGTAATGTGTTTCTCCCACTTGCTTGCATTAGAATTATTTTGTTCTCATGAAAATGTAATTTATCATGTACCTACACTTACATGGTACAATAAGCAAATATAGTTTTCTTAAGTACAATCATAAAAGCACAGTATTTCCTTTGTAAATTATATCAATAGAGTTAAATTAGCCTAAGAAGTTACACTGACAATGGATAAGATAAATGGGAATATATTATCCATGAGTGAATATACACTTTTACATAATAGCATGAGCTTTTATTGAAATTTATTAAATAGATTAAGAATTGTCAAATTGTGTTCCTTTAGTATAAAAACATTATTTATCAACACTATAATAACCATTCATTCAGTGGATATTTAAAGAGCTTACACACTGGTGTAGCTGTTAGGAACTGTATCATGAGCTAGAAGATGGGGTTCCTGATTGTTCTGCATGTTAAAACTTACTGGGGGACATGAACAAGATACATAAGTAAATTTTACTTTAATATAATCTCAAAAAAGAATTGGTTTCTGAGCGAACTATAGTAGCTCAGTCTCAGCTGTTTCGGAATGTTGTATTCAGAGTGTCACAATTGTTGTTCCATCAGGAAGTTTACAGATGGTGTCTCCAAGGAAACAGAAGTTGAATAGAACTCTCAGAAGGCATGTGAAGGTTTCTGTAAATGATGCAGGGAATGTAACAAATAGGAGAAAGGATTTTGGAAGGGAGTATCGAGAATCATGAAGCAGCCTGGACAATGGGGGGAAAACAGTTCAAAAGCTAGGGAACAACTGAGTCCAAAGGTGCTGGGATTATGGGTGTGACTAGAGATTTTAAAGGTCACTCATTGGTAATAAGAGTAATTTCCTCATAAGACAGCCATTTTGGAAACCTCAGAAATTATGAGGGGACATTTAACTATGATCAAGACCTTGGAAGGAACAGATCATTCTGGGCTATCAAGGTGAGCTCCATCTAACTATAGAAGATGGTACCCTCAAGGAACATTCTGTGACTCTGATCATTGAGAAGAGAAATATTGACAGAAGCTGTAATCAGAATGAGGTTATACTGCTGACTTTGGAGACATAACAAACCACAGAAGTGTTTGCACTCTAGAAACAGGAAAGGGCGAAAACACTGATTCCCTCAAAGAAGGCCCAAAGAACAAAAGAGTGTTGAGATATTGTGGACACATTGATTATAACCCAATAAGACCTTTGCTAGATGTCAATATAACAATATAAGAAAATTAATTTGTAATGTTTTCAGTGACTCTGGTTGTGGTAATTATTATAGCATGAATTGAAACTAATACAGTGTTTTGAGCTGGGGAGTAAAGAACTGTGCATGTGTTAAATATGATCTGTTCTGCAGTGATGTGGAATAATCATGACAGAGGCAGGCTGATGACATGAAGAACACTCAATGACCACTGTGGAGATCACCTGTGGCCACTGTAGAGCTCGCCCTCTGTCACCTTAGGGATCATGTACAGTCATCGTGGAGGTCATCTGCAGCCATTGTGAAGATGATGTACAGAAGGGAACCCAAAACAATGGATGTGATAAGTGGGAATATCACTAGTGTAATGTAGGTCTAAAATCAACATGAATAAAGTTTTCAAAGCCACAGGATTGGATGAATCTATCTTAATGCACAGTTCAAATGTGGCACCAACCAGCTGAATGAACTATAAATTAAAATTAGTGAAATTTTCACTTTCTAAAGCACAGTAATCTCCAAGAAAAGCTCAATAGGCATATGTGATAATGTACTATATGTTGGATGCCACTAAGAACAATGCCTTCAACACATAAAATTATGTTGGACTGGAATAACAGGGAGTAAAACACCATAAAAGAAAAACATGGGAAGGATTGAAAATAGATCAGCTGTCAGAATGGGAGAAAGGAGCCAGCAAAGTAGACTGAGGGTGCTTAGTGTTTGTCCTTTTCAAGGCTCAAAAGGATCAAAACACAAAGATGTAACTCAAAAATGTGTCCACCTGTGTTTAGCGTTAACTCACCAGCATGGACTTAGCTATTGGATCAGTTAATAGCTATTGTATTGAGTGTTTATTGGATTTTTGTTAATGTTAAGTCCTTCCGAGATTAGAACCTTGGCTCTGAGGTACACAGCAAAGAAGCATCTTAGTGAGCAAAGAGGAGCTGCATCACTAGAGAGGAGCACTGTGTCATCATAATTACGTACCACGCCACCTTTGAATGGGAGGCAACAGAGTAGAGAACAGGAAAGGCCTGGAGAGAAGAGGGGAGACCTGGGCAGAAGAGGGGAGGCCTGAGAAGAGAAGAGGGTTAGCCTGAGGAGAAACAACTTGAGAAACAGAAGCAGTTTATGGCCATTCCCAGATTCACTCAGAGAAGCTCAAATTCAAGTTTTCTCTTTTCACTTTCTGCTTGTGGGAGAACTGCCATTTCTATCACTAATAAATGAGAACTGGCAGAGGATTTGTCAACCGTCTACTTGTCCTCAGCAGCAGAAAAGCACTCAGTGTCTTAGAAGGAGCTGGCCTCTGACGCTGCGCTGTTCGGTGGTTTTGATGTGTGCATGTAAAGGCCAGAAAAGGGCAAGAATCTTACAAGGAGTCAGATCGTAGGTGAGAGACTAATGGGGCTGAAAACCAGGAAGACAGCTTTAAGAGGTGGGGTTGCTAAAAAGGGCAGAAAGAAGAAGTGGTAAGGGGGCGGCTCCTCCTGTTTGTGACAGTATGATACCATTCACCCTATTAGTGTTTCCCTAGTTCACTTAAGTCTTTGAAGTAGGTTTCTTTTTGTCTGAGATAATTCCACAAGTAGACCCACTTTCTCTTCACATAGGTGTTAACCTAGCTGACATTAAATGAAGTATATTGGGAAAAAATGGGTAAAATCACCTCAGAACACAAAATTTATAAAGAAAAGAGAAAGAAGAAAAGTGGGGCAGATGGCAGCCCTATTCATTCAACACACGTTTGCTGAGCACTTACTCTGTCAAGCCTTCCCGTGGTGTGAGGAACACAAGAGCCTTACAAGGCTGAATTCTTTCTCAGGAAACTCTCATTCCTGACAACATAGGTTTCTGGTGCAAACCCCGGTGACTTCTCTGCCTTGCACTCTTAAAAACAACAAAACTTAAAACCAAAGAGCAGCAGCTTTCCCTGTCCAATTCTGTCAATAAGCACCTGACAGCAACTCCACATGATTCATGGGAACACATTCGTGGGTTAGATCTCAGGAACTGGGCTAACTCCCTATATCTTCAGCTAGGTTTGTACCACCAGTTCCACAATAACGAGTGAGATGCTCCTCTGCTCAAGTCAAGGTCCAGTCATTAACTCATCAGCAAAATGTCAGCAATGTTATTCCCACTTAATTTCTTATCTGGGGCTAAGAATCTAAGCATACGGGCTTTCTGTCTCAGTAAAGCAAGACAGAGCATAAGTGCGTAGTTCATCTTCATTGCGGTAACACTATGTTCCCAGGCTGAGAAGACGGCTCAGGTGCTAAAGTGCTTGTCTCTCAAGCATGAGGACCTGCGTTCGGTCTTAGTGCCCACATTAAGATAAGCAAGCATGCCTTGCCAGCGTGTTAAAATCCCAGTGCTGGGGAGGTGGAGACAGGCTGGGTTCTGGGGCCAGTTGCCTCAACAGTTTAGCCAAATCTGTGAGATCTGAGTTCAGTGAGACTTGCATCAAACACACACACACACACACACACACACACACACACACACACACACACACACACACACCACGGGAGGGAGAATGTATATTCAGGGCAATTAAAGAAAGCAGGTTTTTTTTTTTCTCCTTTTATCAGTATAACTGTTTCATTGGCAAGCACTTTTGTTAAACCCTGTGATGACTCCACATGGAATATGAGCTGCCACAGTGACAGAATTGACTTGTAGAGGTAACATGGATCAAATTGTGTGACATAAGTTCTGCTGAAGCTCATGGCTCCCACAGGTAGCAGTGATCAGTCCAGGATGTGGAAGAGGGAGGAAGTTTGGCGACGAGAGCTTCAGAAATGCTCCTGCTGAAGGGGATGACAGAGACGAGGCTGGTGCCCACCCTTGGGAGTGTTACACTTTAATTAACCCGGCAAAACCTAGCTTAGTAACATAAAGATTGCCTGTCAGCCTTCAAATTCTTCCATTCTTGCCTCACCTTTCCCTTTATCTCTTTACAGGAAATATAATACAAAAGTCTATAGAAAATACTGTCTGATCCATAACCTAGTTAATTAAAGCATGCAAAGCTACAGAGTTCTGGGAACTCTCTGAGATTGGGTTCTCATTGTTTTTAATGTCTGTGTGAGTTTATTTTTTTCTGGAGACTACAAAACATAAGCCCCTGCCTGAGGACACAGGTGTGGGCTCCCAGCCACCAAGGAGCCTAAGAAAGGACTGTCAGTAGGTTTAAAGCCAGTGTAACGCTACTGTGAGGATTCTGGCTCAGCCTGGGTAGCACAGTGTAGCATGAACCTGTCTCAAAATAGAGGGAAAGTGGGGCCCGATGTGTAACTCAGAGAGAGAGCACCTGCCTAGCATGCACGAGACCGAGGTTCAGTTCCCAGTGTGTGACAATGAAGACAGTTTTTCACGCAAGAATATCCCAGCTCTGACAATATTCATTTTTACAGCAAGCTTCTGCTTTGTGGGACCTGACAAATTTAAAAGTCACCCTGATGACATTTATTGTGACTAGATCTCCATCGCTGATTCTCTCTGCCTCTATCTTCCCTCCTCTCTTCTCTTTCTCTCCATCTTTCATCTTCTTATCTCTTGTCTTTGCTCCCTCCCTTCTTACCACCACAAACTTTGGCAATAACACAGTGACTGTAGGACCTACTAATAAGGATTTGGGGGGAAACATGATTCTGGAATCTGAAGAACTCTGGGTCCAAATTCTGATTGCATATTTACTGACAGTGTGACTTTGGTCAGCAGCGGTCCTGAGCATGGATGCCTGAGCACAAACAGAGGCCCAACAGGAACAGCGCCACCTGCTCCACGGAGCTGCCCTCAGTAGTAGCATGAACACTTCAATGATGGATGCAATGGAATTACTGACACCTGACATTGACGTTTTGTTGTGTGTGTTTACAAGTTCACATATGTGTATGCAGATGCATGTTAATATGTATGTGCATGCAAGTGAAGAGCAGAGGTCAACAAGTCCACGTTGGACGTCTTCCTCAATTTTTCTCCATGTTGTTTATTTCTGTGTGGAGACTATCTCTCCTCATTTGGCTAGACTGGCTGGCCTATGAGATCTCCCCCCTCTCCTGTCCTCAAGCTGTCCCGTCACCAGCACTGGGGTCCCAGACTCACAACATAGCGTCTTTCTTTGAACGTGCAAGCCGAGGTCTTTTTGCTTGCATAGCCAGCTAGCACGTCCACCGCTGAGCAATCTCTCCAGTGCCACGCTATCGTTTTCATGGGTGAATATCTCAGTCTCGCCGTGGGATGTTTCTAAAAATGCCTACGTTTCCACAATTCCATGTAAAAGACTGCACTTTAATGGTATTTTGACATGCTCTAACTTTATTTGGTTACCCTCACCATTTACACATGAGTTAAACTATTATAAATGTGGGCAGTTCTATAACTGTAACCTCTGTAATGTGGAAGTGGACAGGGAACTTAGGTTAAAATATGCTGACTGGCAAACAAGGCAGGCCAATAAGAGGTCTTTTCTTGACCTCTGTCTTGAGGATTCCAGAAATCAGTATATTCTACTGTTGTTTTTTATTCACTGCATCCTGATAATTCTCTATCTCTTGCTTTCCTCTCCTCTCCACCTAATAAATTACATGCAATAACACTATGAATAAATGCATACAGACATACACAGGGAGAGCAAAACAGAAAATATGTCAATAACAATAGAAACTAAAGAAACTATAGGGGAGGGGCTTGGACCTGCCTGTACTGAATATTCCAGGCTCTGCTGACTCCCCATGGGAGGCCTTACCTTGTTGGAGGAAGGAAGAGAAGGGGGTCTGTGGTTGGCATGTAAATAAATAATAAAATAATAAGTCACTTAATTAAAAAAAAACTAAGAAACCAAGCTAATGCACACTCTGGTCATGTTGGGTGATCACAAACAAGAGAAGTTTGCTCAGACATTCTCCTAGTGTCTGAATGCAAAGAACTCTGTAAAAAAGTCCCAAAGGTCAAGGGTACATAGGAGATAACTGAAGGGTTTCCAGTTGCCAAAGACAGAAAAATTTAACTAACAAAACAAATAATAAAATGTTGCATTGTAGACTCAAATACAGCATATATCTGAGTCTGTCTCATATATATGTATATATACATATACATATATATATAGTATGTATGTGTATGTGTATATCAACATATATAATATATACTCATTAAATACACAGCTGAAAATTTCACAAAAAAGGCATAGATTAATGTCTTTTATAGAAGGATTTATTGATATTGATGCTCTAACCTAAAGGTCAGAAAACAAAATTCTTCACTACTTAGATTTGGTCTCTCTGTATTGATTTTCTTCTCAGGCATACAATGTAGAAAGAAGGGGAAGAAATTTGTCTTAGTGTTGAGAATCCTGGCAAAATATCACTCTGTGTTCAGCCAACATCTTCAGCAAAGCTGTGTGGATGGCAGGTACTCCTGGTATAATCTGGTAATGTTGGCACTTGGGCCCTACAACCAGTCTTCACCCTATCCAAAACACAGATCTGATAAAGAGACACACAATGAAGAAACCCCAACTTGGGGACATTCTATGACATGGCTGAGTAGTACTCCTCGAAGTTGTCAATATCATCTCAAACAACCAAAAAACAAATGTGTGTGAAATTGTCACAGCAGAAATGAGTCTGAGCATACATGCTAACAAAGTGAACTGCCAGCTTAGATGTAACCTCAGCATAAAAAAGGAATCATGTAAAAACCAAATGTCTCTGAATAAAGTATTTTTTTTCCATCAACAACAGTTTGTCTCTATTGCTTCATTAATTACAGCAAAAGCATTGTGTTAACGGAAGACACTACTAATGGAGATTTAATCTTCTAATAAGCCTTTCTATTATTTTCACAATTTTTCTTTAGTTTCAGAAGTATCATTAAGACTATTTTAAAGTGAAGGAGTGAAATGTGGCTGTTTACAGAAATGAACGAAGTTGGGCATGCCAATGTTATGGAACTCTGGGGCTGGAGATAAGAGGGCACTAAGATGGAGGGCTGTCCTGGCTCTCAGGGGATGGCAGGGAGACTTTCCTCCTGTTTTTCAGGAGGCATAGCAGCTTCTCTTTCACCATCTGCTTCATCTGCAAGCTAACCATGCACATGGTCTACCATGGATCCCATGAGCTGGGCCCACCACATAGGCCTTTCCCATCTCTCAATCGTGACATCATAATCAGCAAGTATCTTTGCAGGCTTCATTTAAATTTCTTGTCAGGTTAGATGTAAATTGTTATTATCAGCTTTCAGCCAGTCAATAGCTTATCCTTCTTTAAAATATGTGCGTAGCCTGTGTCTACAAAGTCATTTTGGGAAAGTGAAATGAAGGGGCATGTGGTAGCTTCTTGTAGAATACCCAAGGAAAAAAAGGTTAATGTTAACTGAACCTGATAATAAAATGTTTAATACATGTGACAAAAGCACAATATAAATATAATCCTGTATTTTAAAATATAGATCATAATATAAATACAGTCTGGCCTTTACATCAATAACTCTACATGTTTGAATCATCCAGAAATCAAAACTATTTTGGAAAAAAAAAAAACTACATCTGTGTTGAAAATGTAAGACTTTTTCCTACTGTTTATTTGTCTAAAACCAATATAGTACAGCTAGTGATGCATCGAATTTCCATTGCATTATGTGTGAGAAATCACCTAGAGATGAATTGGAGTACCATATACAAATGCTACACCAGAGAAGGGAATTGAGCATCTGCTCACATCAGTGTCCATGGACGTATTCCCAGAAGCAATCTGCAATGGATACTGAGGCATATACACAGAAGTTCTCATCAGCTATACATTGGAATAGTGCAGCTGTACAATAATTAAGAAAAATCTTGATATTCAGATAATTAATATGAATTTAATGTATCTGTTTGTAGGATTCATCGGACCTTGGCGGAATTCAGCAGAGTTGGCCAACATCTTTCATTTCCTATGGTTACTGTCACAATTTCATCTAGCAGTTGACTATCATGAGAAGTACGAATGTGTGGCCCATGAGTCTCCCGTTTGTCCCTCAAGGTTAGACATGTTCTCACAACAAAATTGTAAGAACAAAAGAGGAGCTAGGAATGGCTGGTGCTTCCCCAAACATCTTCTCTAATACATCACAGGCTGGGAATATCACTGGCTGTGTCAAGCTATAAAGTCCATCATTGAATCAAGGACTGAGGGAACACACTCCTTGAAGGTTAAGGAATGCTAAATAACTTTGCATAGGATATAAATATGGTTGAGACTATGATGATAATCATGATAATGAACATTTGACATAATTAAATCAATATACCACATAAAAGAAGTGTGTAGTTAGTAATGGCAGGATTAATTTATGAAAGATTCACAAAGGGAAGAACCTTGAGTACATATTTAAACCAACTGTAAGTGTATACATATAAGTATATTCACCATTTGGTCTGCCTTAAAAGAAATTCTACTTTCTCTCTTAGGTATAAAGGATCAGGAGGGGACAGGATGTAGCAGTTTTGTGTCCTGGAGTGAAATTATGATTCAGTTATTAACTCTGCTGCTCAGTAGCCCATGAGAAGTAACGTGGCATCCTTCAGTTTGGCCTTATCTATTGTGACAAGGCTCCAGGGAGCTGATGTGCATGAAATTCATTTCATGTCTCATTCACAGAATGCTCGAATTTGAAAATACCTTTATGATGTTGCAGGTTTCAGTTACCTAGTGTGTGATCTCACAAACTTGCAGTCTTCAAAGGAGAGAACATTAACTTCTCAGAAGCCTGAGCTTCTTTGTGATGGGGGACCCTTGAGGCATTGTTGCCACAGAAACACACAGGAGCACACAGGTCACTTTTGATAAAATGTCATGTACTCTAAGGGTAATAGGAATAAGTTTTTTTTTATGCAAACTCACAGCTGAATAGATGGCATGGGCTTAGATAAAATAGATCTAAGCGATGTATGTATAATACATTAACAAATAGATCATAGTGCTCTCATATCACAGGCTTCTCCAAACATTTCTTACCCATAAGAAGTACAGTATGTGATAATAGCAGCAGATATATACATATATATGCAAATAACTATAAGGATGTCTTTTAGCACATCAGAAGAAAAGCACAATTAACATCTTTCTTCTGTTAAATCAGAGTTGGTAAGGAAGCACAAAAGACCTGAAAGAAAGGCATAGCTCCCCCTCACCCCATTCATTTCCCAGTGTTTTCCCAATGGTGTGTTTTACCAGGTGCATTCCTGTCCTTGTTACAAGTTACAATAATTACATTACACATTACTATTTGGTTTCCTTTCCAACAACTCACCACAGGCAATGAGGGTGGTATTACAAATACTTGACTTCCTCTTTACTGACATCTATGGCAGGTGTCACAGATTCTGGAGCTCTTTCTAGTAAAGCCTGGATCAAATTTTTAAATCCATTGCCCATTACCCCCTGGATAGGTCCATGTGGAATTGGAGAGAATTAAATGAGAAAGCAATATGGCTTCTCTGACCAACTCACTGAGCCCTCTTTGCATGACTCAGTCAAGGCAGTCAATTCCTACTCTGCAATTCGAATTCACCACCTTCTCTCCAGAACCTTCCCTGACTGATCACTCTCATTTTGATACTTCTGAATCCCTGGATGTATCCCGGTGAAGGAGCAGTCACCTGCATGGTCCTCTACACTTAAGTAGCTATCTGTCCCCTTTGCTAGACTCGAAGGCGAATGTAAGCAAACCATTGTGCATGCATGACTAAATGCTTCTCTGCAGCAGATGACAGCTAAGCCTCCTCATGGTGTGCTTAGAACCAAGTGTCTGGAGCTTGGGTCAATATACGAATGTCTGTAGGAGTGACAGAGCATGAACATACTTAGCCAGATACGCCTGCATACACATTTCCTTTTGCCCAACCTCCCACCCAGATCATTAGAAAATATTAATGGCTTTCATCAGAGCTTATTTATAGCAAAAATAATCTAACTGAAAACAGCCTTACACAACATGTCTCTAAATTTCATGGTTTGGGTTAGAGTGAGAGCAACATTGAGGTTCTCACAGAGGTGGTTTGTTTGTTTGTTTGTTTGTTTGTTTGTTTGTTTGTTTGTTTTACTCTGCTGAGAGACCTGGGAAAGGAAGGAAGTTTATATTACAGGCAGCTACAGACCATGACAAGAACAGTGGGGCTTGGCATGGGGAAGCTACAACTTAACAGTTTTCTTCAAATGACTAACTGCTAGCACATATTCTTATACATTAAAGACAATAGAAGCTATCTGCTTAGCATGTTCTAAGGGCTGTTGTGATTCAATGCACAAGCCACTAGGAGACTCTAGACCACTACACACCTTGATGATGCTGATAGAATCCTGGTAGCTACTGGAAGCTACAGTGTAATGTTGGATTATCTTTCAGTATCTTCTTGTTGAGAGACATATGGATGTGCCAATTTTATATTGAAATAAGCATGTGCATCACATGTACAGAATGAAAAGCACTGATGAATATTTATGGTACTTCACAGAAGTTCATACATGGACCAGGGAGCATGAGAATATAGTCATCATTGCTAGGGGTCATTTTATTCTACTCTACTGTTAAGTGAGAAAAGTTGGAAAAGTTCTGGTTATAGTAATCTAGTTTAAATGTATTTAAATGTCATATCTATGTGAGAGCTGGTTTCAAATTATTTATTTAAAATCTTTCCTTAGAAATGAATCCTAGGCCCGAGTACTACTGAGAAACCCAACCTCAATGATGACTACTGTATAACTTATTTTATAGACTATGCATAGAAGAGTCAAAGTATATTTACAAAATGATTTCCCCAGACATTTAATTAATTAATTTTTTTTAGTCAGTTACAAATGCAAAGTGCCTCTCTCTGGCGGATTTCCACAAGGAAACAATGGGAACAGCAAGGGAAGCCAGGATCTCTGCTCAGACAGGCTCTCTCTCACACACAATAGTGGTGGTAACTCAGCTTGAAGAATAAATAAATTGCAGCTCAGTCGGTGTGGAAGAATTCTTTCAGCACAGCATGTATAAGATGTTATTCTTCTAGCTTTTAGGATTTGAAAAGCAATTCTATCTGGGTGTTCTGTAGGAACAAGAAATTGCCACCCCTGTTTATTTTCATATATCCAACACACTCCTGTAGAATGTGGTCACACTAGTGTTTTTTCCAACATAATGTCTTTTATTAATTATTTGGGAGTTTCATCCTGATCACATTCATTTATTGGTTGTCTCAGGTCCACCTCCTCCCTTGTGACATCCCCCAAAGAAAAGAAAAAAAACAAACAAATAAAAAAAACACCAACTCCAATTTTTGCTTCCTACATACTCACTGGAGCATTGACAAACTCCCAGTGACCAGGCCCTTAAAGAAATCTGAGTTCTTCCTCATCTCTACTCCTGCCAAAAGCCATGAACCATGACATTGTTGCTTACAGAAAACCAATGTTTCACCCACTCATGCGCACTTGAACACCTTCACACCTATACACACAGTGCTAGTCATTTAATTTGTTTATAATTGTCAGGTGTCTTTTTTCCTTGTGAGAAATGATTTGGTTGCTTAGAAAGTGGTAGCTTGTTTTCTGTTGTTTTAGACCTATTTGCCATGCAAAGAAAACCCGATGACTTAAGGTGTTAGAATCGGGGAAATAAATGGTGCACAACCCTAAATAAGACATTGATGTCAACCCGTTTTCCCCCAAGGCTGACAGTACATTGTGGTGGAATAGCTTTAAAGATGGTAAGAGTCAGAGTTTGGGGAAGGTGCTGAAAAATGGCAATTTCTGGGCATGACAAGGCCATTGACCTTATGAATTCATAGAAGACATGACTGCCTGCACAAGACCTGCAAAAATCAAACTTCCAGTGTAGATGAGAGAGGAGCTCATGAAGCCTTATCCCACAGAGCTTTTGGCAGGTGGTGGTTTGCTGAGGGAAGAAGAGTCGGTTTTCTTCAGGGATGTGGCCCCATGCATCAGTGGGTGGCCCTACACCTGTACACAGATGGGCAGCACTAATTGGACTCAGTAGATTTAAAACAACATCAGAAGGGGATATGATGCAAGAATTTGGGAAGAGTTTGCAGTCCATGCAGTGGGGCATGGACATGTTCAAAATGTAATAAATATATACATGTATAAAGTTATCAAGGAACAAATAAACTCTTACTTTTTAAAAGTTACTAGAATATGAGATGATATTAAATACAAAACTGTCATTATTTCCAAGTTCAAAAACTAGAAGTAAAAACCATATCCTAGAGAAAAGTTCTTTTCTAGATATTGAATGTAAAAGTCTATGCAGGCTTGGTCATCAGTGAAAGCACCGTCCTTTGGCTTCCCTCAGGGCTCTGCATCTATGGCAGACTATTACATGAAACCTTCGCTTTTTGTTCAAGACACAAAAGCCTAAAGATGCTTTTTCCCCCTCATAATTTGTTTCACAGGTCCTTTGTGATCCAGTGATAAAGGTATACTCAAACTCAGTAAGTACTCTGGCCTTGATGATAAATGCTATGGTTCGATATTATTTCCATTCAAGTGTGTAAAACTCTAGAGAACTGATTGATAGCTGTGGGACTGCACAATGAGGATGAGGCCTCTCATACAACTCAACAGCTCCACTGATGAAAAGACTTGATCCAACCGCCATACACACACCGGCAATTCTAACCCAGGAGACACTGGGTAGCTGAAATTCTCAGTGCTTGTTAGGATATCAGAACGGGAAATCTAAATGCCAGACCCAAGATGCTGAAATCACCCTGTGCTCTTGTCCCACTCACCTGGTGGACAGCGTGCCACTGAAATTCTAGACTAAGAGAAGGCAATGTAGCCGAATTACAGACAACCTCACCCGAGCCACCTTTTCTCCAAAGAAGTTTCTTTGAAGTTTATTTTTTTAGAACTGCAAGCATATTACAGCTATTTGAAACTAATATTAGTCAGCCTACTCAAAATCCACCTAATTTGGAGGGAACCACAAGGTTAAAGTAATTTATATAGATTCTTAATTGTTGCTACATTTTTAGAGAGATGTACACTGTCAGTTGAACCAAATCTGTATTAGGTGAAGATTTGAATCCTTAAGGGGTTAAATGAATAATGAAAACTGTCATTTCAATCAAGGCCACAAGGTCATAGATGTGTGTGTGCACGTGTGTGTCCACACACACACACACACACACACACACACACACACTCACTCACGCACGATTGTGGGTATGTTAAGGTTTCAGAATGATCTATAAAACATTACACTGAAAGGATACATTAAAATAATCAAGCACTCCACATGTAATACAAATATAAGGGTCTTTGGATTACAGTAATAATGAACACAGCACTCTGTCTTTGTAGAGTGCCTTATATTTACACACACACACACACACACACACACACACACACACACACACAGTGTTTACCAAAGTGTTTCTAGTTCTATGGAACTGTGAGCATGGTGGAGGTTTGTAGGACTTCCAGGGAAATTTGTACTCTAATAGGAAAAGAAGGTTTATGTGTAGGAAGAGGGGAAAGGAAGGCACCAAAGGTAGCCATTTCCTCCCTTCTTCTGAAACGGGAAGAGGATAAGTGAGTGGGTGTGGTGGGAAACTCCCATCCCACCTCACAGGTTTCCCTCTTTTTTCTTGTCAGGTTCCCCATTGACTTCTAACCTTTTTGTGTTTTTCATGAAAATTGTTCTGGATGGATAAAGCAGACTCTCATTGCTGAGCTATGGCAAAGGGGGGCGGGGTGCAGTAGGAGATAGAGATGAGGCTCAACTAATAGAGCAAGGGGAAAATGAAGATTATTAAGGTGTGGGGTGGCATGTGGATGGAAAATTGCTGGGAGGAAACACCAAGGCTGGGGAGTCCCTGCTAGACCAACTGACTACTTAACAGAACTTATGGCTGAAGGCCAAGGGCGATGGATTTAATCCTTCATTAGAGTCACCAAACCCATCTAGCAGGATTCTTGTAAAGCCTGGCTAAAGGAACCAAGAACAGAGGCAAGATCTGCACTCTAATGAACCTAGAGAGAGTGAGGGCCTGAGACTTCACAGAAAATGTAACACATCATCCCTTATTGTTTGTACTCTGACCCTCCCTGGAAAGACATTTTCTACCAGATTTTTTTCCTCTAAAACAGTTTATCTATTTTTTTTTATTTTTTTATTCATTTTACATACCAACCACAACCTCTCATCCCTCCTTCCACTCCCCCCAGCTCCCTCCCACCTTCCCCCATCACCTCCTCCAAAAGGGTAAGTCCTCCCATGGGGAGTCAGCAAAGTCTTTCTACCATATTTTGAGGCACAGCCGCCCCCAAATGTTGCCTTCAATGGCTCAGAAATAGTCTGGACTGTGGTGCCACACACCTGTAATCCCAGCACTAGGGAGACAGAAAGATTGCCACATGTTGGTGGCCAGCCTGTCTCAAGAACACAAAACTAACAAACCAACACAATATGTCTCAGAATCACGTACATATGTAGTCTGAGGACTAGTCCTGGACAAAACTCCCTTCACTGAAATTAGGCACATATCTTTTATTTTCCTACACATGGTTTCAGCTGATATTTGCATTTACCTCTAGTCTTTACTATCCCTAACAGCAAGGGTATCAGCTGTGTCTCAGCATTGGACAATATCCAAAATGTGTCCCAAACAATGTGTTTCTCTCTGGACCCACTGCCCCTTTAAGTCATGTCGCCATCCCCAACTTCCTAAGTTACTCCAGCTGCCCCTTAATATCTCCTTGTAATTTTGTCTGGCTGTTGAACTTTTGATCTCTTCCATTGTTCTCTATGCAAAAGTAGGGGCCAATGACCTAGTTTAACTGAAATTATATGATATGACATGCCCTCCCCCCAAAAAACCACTTCCACTGCATGTTCCAGAATATACATCTCCTCTGACTTACGATTTTTCAACTCTACAATGTTGTAAAGAGTAGTCATTTGGTAGAGATGGTGCTTTAAATTTTGAATTTAGATTTTTCTCCAAACTTAATGTCTGTGGCATTATTCTCTCTTTCAGTGCTGGGCAGTGACAATAAGTCACAGTGCCCTGGCAGCCATACAAATCAGAAGGGAAAGCAACACTCTGTAGTATAACCTGTTGGCATGGATACTGGCTTGATGTTCTCAAATTCCATTATGTCTACAAAATGTCTAGCTTGTGTGGAGCTGTGGTATGCCACATATTATTATAAATTATGTTTTGTGTTGGACAATTATGTCCAACTGTAAGCTAGACTACATAGACTAGTCTATGCTGTCCTACTCAGTAGGTTAGGTATATTAAATGTACTTCACATTTACACATTTATAATAATTTGATTTGCAATGAGTTTTGGGATGTAACTTCATTATAAGTCAAGAATTATCTGCATTTAAAATACCCGAATTCATTGTTTGAGTCTATAGACTTGGACAAGTGTGGACCCCCAATCTTTCTCTCAAAACTCATCTCCTTTCCATCTCCCTCTGGACATCACTTGATTCATCTCACCTCAATTGTGTGTGTGTGTGTGTGTGTGTGTGTGTGTGTGTTCTCATGCACACTTTTTGAAGATGGCCAGCGCACAAATACATATGCACATGGAGACCAGAGGTTAATTATTTTGTTACTTTCTCTTTTTTTGCCTGTATCCCCCCAAAAAACATTAATTCCTACCAAACTAACACTTGTCCAATGTGAGAAATTGCCTGAAACATAGTATACCCCAATGCTTAGTTTTCTTAATAAATGAATGCCCTCAATGGTATCTCAATGGAACTTTCTAGTAAACATATGTCTGTGTGATATTATCTTTGATTTTAGACAATTTTAAATTATTTTAATAAATATCAATTTCTCTATTCAGCTTCTTCAACTGTGCTCAAATTAAGCTTATCAGTGAGTACACGTTGTAAGATAGAAATGCCATCAAGAGCTGGAGAGATAAGATAGGTGTATAAAGAAAGCAGTGCTGACCAAACTGTCAACGTGGCTTCCCCTTTGTGGCCCAATCTTGCCAACAAATAAGAAAACTTGGATGTGAGCTACTAAAATGAAAGTACTCAAGTTCATTGGTCACAGCCACAGTTCCTCCAGGATTGCAAAGTTTTGAATAGTGACATAAGAAGGGGATAGGCTTGTACCTGCAGAATCTCTGATGTCTCTAGGGCTGTCTTAAAGTGAGGTCATGTGTGTTCCTGCACTAGGAGCTAAATGCAGGGTCCAGAATTTTTTGGAAGGCCAAGACGGCTGGCTGAAACCATTTGGCCTCTAGCAGAAGAGATGGCGAAGGCCTGGCACATACTGTCAGAAAGCAATTGATTTCTCTCCCCTGACACAAATGAAATTCTGATCAGCTGTTCTCTTTGGATAATCATGAAATTAGATCCATGGTTATGACATCCAATATCCATCTCAAAAACTCCATATTACGTAACTGGTATCACTGGTGTAGGTTCAGTCAAGTAGACCTTGTGGTAGATGATGTGGCTCCAGTGTCCACTTCAAAGAGGCTAGTACATTATTTTATGGGAATATTTCTCCCCCAAATGAAATCTCTTGGTTTTAATTAAGTCACTGATAAACATCACACAGCTGCTTTAAGGAAGCACTCCAACACTTGCCCGATCTCAGTACCATGCATCCAAAGTGAACTTTGGCCATTCTGAAACAATGGGGTTTCAATTATGGTTTTATACTTTAATGAACAAATTCCTTTTTATTCATATTCATACTTATTTACTTGGCTCTTATTTACTTATTTTCTTGGCTCTTGCTACTTTAATACCCAGAAAGTTAACTTAATTTGTCTGCCATGCCCAAAAATTAAAAAAAAAAAATGAAAACAAAAAGCCCAACTGGGACAGACTTGACACTTAAATAAGAATCAGCTTGAAAACTCTTTCGTGACTCATGTGTCTCTGACAATATCCTGTCCTTTTCATCACATTATTAGCCTACATATTAATATAGGAATATTTCTAGTAAGGGATGGGTACACAGTTTTTCCACTCTTTCAAATGTATTTATTCAGATTAATGTTCAGACTAAATATATACAACATAGATTAATCATAGTAACTTCCAAAGGTTCTGTTTCGAGGACTTCCTCTTCATCCAACTCAACATTATTAGATTTCTTTTTTCAAATAAAATCCATAAAATAAGTGCAGTGATATAACTTAGCCAGAGCCATGGTAACTTCAGGAAAACCATCGCCAGCATCATGAGCTACAGTCTGATGTAAAAATCATCTGTCTTTGGAGGAAATGATTTCTCAAGTTCTCCAGGCCAGTGTGTCCCTACTGCTGCAGAAGGTTGGCATTATGTTCCCCTGAACACTGGGGTGACAGGGCCTGAAGTTGAGTTTAGGCTCAGAAGCACAAGGTTAACTTATGCTAAAACAGACTGAAAAGAATCTGGAAATGGACAGAACTGGGAACACTGAAAGTGGAGGTAGAGGAGAGAGAAACTGTGAGAAATGAGTGATTACAGAGCAATATAAAGTAGTAGAGCAGTTAGGAGACTTTTCGTTAACTTGAAGGACAGAGTGTAGCCCAGGCTAGGTTTGAACTCATACTGATCCTCCTGCCTCAGGCTCCTCCTGAATGAATGTTGATTACAGATGTGACCCACACCTCCTGGCTACTAAAAAGACTTTACAATAAATATTCAATAAATCGTTTCAATTTTTTTTTTTTTACTTTCTGCAATGTAAAACTCATTTGTTGAAACCTTAGTTAAAATACTCTGGAGAGAGAGAGAGAGAGAGAGAGAGAGAGAGAGAGAGAGAGAGAGATTGGAAAAGGACCAACTTCCTTCTAGCTCCACATGCCATAACAAGGAACAGGAAATCCATTCAAGACAGTACATGATTAAATGGGAGAGAGTTCCAGATCCAGACGTGACCCCAAGAATGCAATCCCACACTGATCTTACAGTCATTTCTGAACAGTGTCCAACTTGGAGAAAATTTCAGGTCAAAGAAATCCCCTCAGGAACCGCAGTTAAGATGGGGAAGGGCTTCTGGATGGTGGAGAGAAAGTCATGTCTGCGCTGTTTCAGAAGATGGAAGAAAACAGCACAACACTTAAAATTCCCCAGGCACATGGGCTGGATAAGAGATCACTGCAGGAATATGGAGGAGTGAATTCCTGCCAAGATCAGGAAATGACCTGGCCTACACAAGAGGCTGCTTTAATGATGACATGTATAGGATGCAGATCAGAAAGTACAGAAACAGAACAGAGGAACAAGAAATCTCAACAGTGATGGAGTGGAGACAAGCTCCATAGAAACAAATGACTAGAGGCTTTAGGTCTCCATGAAATTCTTTTTAGGGATTAATCAGGATCTACTCGGACCAGTGAGGGTGCATTATGTGACTCTGTGGTATTCAATAAGATAAGTGTACAGTAAACTTAATGTGTGAGTTCAAGCATTCTCAGCTATGTCTATGATGGAATTGGAATTTTGATCCTGTCTGGACCAGGATGCTCCTCTCTGACAAAAATACGTAAAACAAACTAAGCTAAACTATACCCTACAAATCACTGTGCTGATAATAAACAATAAGGACATCCTTGCATAAGTTTAATGTGTCATGACAAATAGAAATGGTGGAAGAAAGGACAAAAAGGCAGGACTTATGCAGTCCTTGCCCAGAAGTTACCCTACATCGTAAATTACAGAAAAGACACAAAGTAGCTACTAGTAAAGCAAGGACATCTTGGGCACTTTCACCTTAGACATGACCTTATCTACCAAGATGAAGTTTCATTATCAAAATTTTCACAAGCACTAAATTAAGATCCTTCTTTTGAAGCATTATCTCATAAAAATTGATTGGCGAGCCAGATACGAAAGAGGATGCAATTCAATAATTATCCCACATTTTTTGCTAAGAGCAGTTTTTCTTCTCAGGTAATGAAACAATAATAACAACAAAACCCAAAGAACTCTCGACACAAAGGGACCAATTCAGTGTTTCACAATAGCTCAGAAATATATGTGCTTGCTGCAGTTCTAAGAGATATCCTTCCTCTCTGTCACCATGGAAATTGACATCAAATTATTTTCAATGTAGTTTTGAAAGCAGGATGAGTACTTCTAGCACACAATAGAGGTATTCATGCTATTTAATGAAACTGATCACCGTGCTAATGGAAAACTACTTGATGATGAATGGTATTTGGAGAAATCTTTCTTTATTCTCAGAAAGCAGAGTACATCAGCTTGCTTTGTAAGAAAACCTACTCAACAACTTCAGAAGAAGTCATGAGTGGCAGAGAAGCTAGTTCAAGCCCAGCTCACTCATTCAAGGCAAAGGCAATGAGATGAAAGCTTTCTTTTCAATTTTAGTTTCTTTTCACTTAAAAGGAAAGGGGAATGGATACACTAGCTCCAAGCGCATCTCAACAGAGTAGATGTTAATAAATGCTGTGAAAGCTTACAGTCAAAGGGAGCTTATAGAAAGGCAAGATGCCACTGGTTAGATGACCTCTGAGAGACTCTAAATAAAAGGCACCTAACACATAGATGTAGCCTGACCAATGTAGCTATAATTATCTGAGCTTTCCCTAAGAAAGCCACTGAGGAACGGAGTTGCTGACTTTCTACCAAGGGTATTAACTTCCCTGTTCTTCCAATCAGTGTACACGTGCTCTGAAATTTATGCTTTCATCTACGCTATATTTATCCATCATTTTCTGGGGATGTGTTGAGAGAGTCTTTCTCAATGGTCCTTTTATCATAGTTAATAGATGATGGATTAGCAATCTAAGGTGCTCTTCCTTTTGTGCATAGACCTCTCTCATTATGTACAAAAATGCTGTTACCATGGGTTATGGCCAGGGCTACCGCACAGACCCTTATGCTAAAACTGATGATGCAGGAGGAAATCCATTTGCAGAAGTTCAAACTGACGGCAAGAATGGAGAAAATAAACACAGACCAAAGGTTTACTCCTAGTAAAATATCCTAATATTGAATGAGAAACTAACTTTCTTCTCTTTTTTCTTTTTCTATTTTCTCTTTCTTTCTTCCTTCCTTTCTCTCTCTTCCTCCCTTCATCCCTTTTTCTTCACCTTCCTTCTTTCCTCCCCCTCCCTTTCTTTCTCTTTCTTTTTCCTTTCTTTCTCTCTCTCTCCCTCCCCTCTTCCTTCCTTCCTTCCTTTTCTTCTTTCTTTCTTTCTTTCTCTCTTTCTTTCTTCCTTCCTTCCTTCCTTTCCTTTCCTTCATTAGAAAGGAAATATGTGTTCATTTAAATGTGCACATATGTATATGTGTGTGTGTGTGTGTGTGTGTGTGTGTGTGTGTGTGTGTGTAGGATAGAGGTTGATAATGACATCTTCCCCACTTGTTCTCCTTACTCTATTTAGAGGCAGGGCCATGCATCAATTTGGATAGGCTGGTTAGCTAGTGAGCTCCAGGAATCTACATACCCTTCTTTGCTTTCCCAAAGTTGGGATTACAAAGGGTAAAACACTCTGCCCAGTTTTGACATGGGTGCTGGGGATATGAATCAAGTCCTCATGTTTTTCCAACAAATGCTCTAGCAACTGAGCCATCTCCCTATCCTCCATATTTTTAGAATTGTTTTAAATTTTGTTCTCAGGTTTTTGAGATTAGATGGACACCTCTTATAGTCTCAGGAGCCCAGCCTAAGAGAGAACAGAGCCTAATAACTATTAGATTCTAACATCATACATGTTACACACACTATATTTGCTTTAAGACTAATCCTATCCTAGCCCACATGGTCATGTATGCCCATGTTTAAGCAGAGAAATGTTTATATGCCCAGTCTTGATTATCTATCCTCTACTGCTTTTCCTTCCTTGTAGCCTATAGATGAGCTGGTAAAAAACATCACTCCATCACTTCTCAATCCTAGAAAGAAAAATGTCAGTCAGCACAAGTGAGCTGTCTCAGCAGCCCAGTCTGCACTGGTGGGCATTGTCAGAGTTCAATGACAATGCTCCTTAAGAAACATTTGTTTGGGCTTTAGTAATGGGTTGAGGCTGGGGCAGATGAGGGCATAAGACATAGTTATAAGATGTTTAAGAGAAAGAAAGCACTGAAATCAAAAGTCAGTCAAGTATAGTTCATTGTGTAATTGTCCTTCCTACAATCATCAGGGAATTGGGTTCATGTACCCCGTACCCCAATCCTCAGACACTGAAGTTCATTATATAAAATAGGGATCAGAATTTCAAGTAACCTATGCATGTCTTTCTGTATACCTTAAAACAACTCTACATTACTTATCATACAATGTGTCTTAGTTAGGGTTTCTATTGCTGTGAAGAGACACCATGATCACAGCAACTCTTATAAAGGAAAGCAATCAATTGGGGCTGGCTTACAGTTTCATAGGTTTAGTCCATTATGGTCATGGTGGCATGCAGGCAGACATGTTGTTGGAGAAGGAGATGAGAGTTCTACATCTTGATCTAGCAGAAGGAGACTGTAACACTGGGCATAGCTTGAGCATATGAGACCTCAAAGCCTGCTCCATAGTGACACACTCATCCAACAAGGCCACACCTCCGAATAGTGCCACTCCCTATGGGCCAAACATTCAAACACATGAGTCTATGGGGCCATATCTATCTAAACCACCACACAATATAAGTATTAAAAGAGAGAGAGAGAGAGAGAGAGAGAGAGAGAGAGAGAGAGAGAGAGAGAGAATACTCATTGACTTGAATCATTTAGACCCCTAGGAAGTCTGCAGTCAATGATAGCCAGTGGGCCCAATAAAGAATTATAAATTTAGTTAAAACATTGTAAGAATTTTTATGGCTTATTTTTGAAACTCACTGCATGACTCTTGAGCATGAATTTTGTAGATGACAATATCGTGAAACAATGTCAAAAGACTGGACATTGCCTATTTAAGTGATAATGACAGGAACAGATTTTTTGGTGTTCTGTGAAGATGAATTTTTTTTCAAATTTGAGTGGATTAAACCCATATCTACTTTAGGTACAAGGGGGATATCATTTTCATGTCTGAGATTATCTTCACTGAGAATTCAAGTTATAATGTTATGTTACTGTTTTCAAAGACATTTAGTCATGCCCCACTTTATGGGTTTAATATACGCTCCATCAGCTATCATATAATTAATATTTTTTCTTTTTGTACAATAAATGGAATTAGCAGCTGTAGTTATACATCATGGTAACGTAAGCCTTGAGCAGAGACCATTCACCTCATGGAGGGAAGGCTGTAAACCTCTATGAGGTAGTTCTTGATCTCCTTTTTGAACACAGGAGACTCAAGGTACCACATGCAGTCCTGAGTCACTAAGCAGGAGGGCCGAAGTTCAGACAACTGCCCAAGGTATTTCCACTACTTTTTCCTGCAATGTCTGAAGACTTATAAACTTTTGTGTTGCATTGTGTCATTAATAGCTATCAATTCCACCAGAACTATAAAGCTAAGAAACAATATTAGTACTGAACAGCACTAAGAAACTGTTAACAATACTAGTGTCTTCCTTGCATGTGCTAATGATTTAAACACATATGTTTTCCTTTACCATTCAAGACCATTTTGGGACATGCCTTTTCTGAATTATGAAGAACAAAGATTGTGGGAATTAAGGGTTATTATTAGAATATGATAGAAAAAGTACCCAAATATCTGTTCTCCCAGTCCAGATGTTTTAAACTTAGAAACCATGACTCAGTATCCTGGGATGCTCATCCATTTGTTGATTCTGTAGATATTCCAGAGTGCTTTCTGTGTGTTAGGCATTACATCAGCACTGAGATATGATGAGTAATAACTGTGTGCTTCTTTTGCTTTGCTGGAACATAGTGAGCAAGTAAAATAAGTCTTGGCTAACATATCACGAAGGAGATTATGTATGCAAGTAGAACAAGGTACAGGTGAGGATGAATAGTTTTGTGTCTGATCACACTGTGGAGGTCAGATGAAGCATCCCAAGGTATAGCTGAGGATGAATAGGCTTGTGTCTGATCACACCATGGAGGTCAGAGGAAGCATCCCAAGGTATAGCTGAGGATGAATAGGCTTGTGTCTGATCACACCATGGAGGTCAGAGGAAGCATCCCAAGGTACAGCTGAGGATGAATAGGCTTGTGTCTGATCACACGATGGAGGTCAGAGGAAGCATCCCTGAGAGAGTGGAATAGGAGATAGCATCTAAAGAATACAAATACATTAGTAAATAAGAAAGGGGATGAAAGATTTCAAGAAAAGATGATACCTTGAGTTTTAAGAGACTATAGTAGACTTAAGAAACTAAAATCAGACCTGTGGAAGCCGGAGTTTAGCAAAGGAGCAGGTGAATGAAAAACGGCACCTAGAAAGATAGTCAACTCCAGATTATTCATGGCTATGCAAGTCATGTGTCTCATCTCAGTCTTCCATAACAAATTGCCAGAAATGTAGGTTAAACAAGAAACTTTGACGGCTTACAGGCTTAGAGACTGAAAGTCTAAGGTCAAGGTTCTGGTAGATTTTTATGACGAGGTCTCTTGTGTGGACACTTGTTTTCTACTTGGAGCCTAGCAAACATAAGCAGGGAGAAGAAGCATGCACTCTGTGCTTCTGCTCCTGAGGCACTAATTCCATGCATTAGGAGTCCACTCTCATGTCTACTCACTCCCAAAGGCCACACCTTTCAACCATCACATTAAAGGTTAAAGAGTCAACTTAAAGTCTCTAGCAACACACAATTCTTCTGCCCATAGGACAATATAGAGGATTCAGATAATCATTTTTAAAAATGTTGGAGATACCCCACAAAACAGTGTTCAGGGGACCAGATATATCACATACACATATAACACATATACAGATACAATAGCAGGAAAACATCAATTCCAATTATTGGGTATTGCTTTTTATCATAAATGATTATTAATGTTAACTAGATATTGATTGCCAGAGTAACACACCTACAATAATTAACTAGTGAAGAGTGGAGGATTATTTTGCCTTAGATTTTTGCAGGTTCAAATCTGTGGCAGATTTGTCTGATGACTCTGGGATATGGCCAGGTGGCACATCACTGAGGAAGCATGCAGAAGAACTTACCTCACGGCCAAACAGTGAAAAAACAAAGAAGAGGCCAGGACACCACAGATCCCTTTGAGACCACGTCCAATATGATTTAAGAATTACCCGTGAGGCCCTACTTCCCAGCAACATCACTCTGGACCAGAACTTTAGCACATAATCCTTGGGCTTTTATCCAAATCGTAGCAAGCCTTGACACACAATTTTCATTATCTATGGTGGTAACACAGGTCTTTTTTTCTTATATAAGGCTTCTTTAAATTGTGAACTCTACTTGGTCACTATATGATGCGCTCTTTTCATGAGAATATCAAATTCTGTAGCTAAGTTTTCCATTGGTATTCATAAGTGAGATGGCATTACAGTATGACTGCTCTATTGTTTGCCACCTTTGGTATTCACATAAATTTCTCTCATAAAATAAATGATTTTCTTACTTTTTTTGTTGTTCAAGATAAAAGAAATAGGTTTGAAGACACCTAAACTTGTGTTACTGTACCATAAACACATCTGGCTTTCAGGTATTTATTTGATAGGCTAAGTTTTTTTTTTTTACATTTTTTTCTTGAACTCATTAAAATTTGTCTGGAGAGAATGTCTTTGTAGCAAGAATCTTAAAAGGTCTTATTAATAAAAACAGACCCAGAGCCAGGTATTAGGGTGAATGCTAGAAGATCAGAGAAGCAGAACAAGCCACAGTTACCTCATCTCGCCATTTTCTTAACCAATCCTATTTCCTCAAACTGGAAGCCTCTGAGTCCTCATCACAATGGATCTCAGCTGAACTGCTGTTAAAAGTCTAAAGGCTTCAAAAGGCTCTAGTTCCTGGTCCTCACTCCTTATAGATCTTTCTGTGAGGACCAGGAACTAGAGCCTTTTGAAGCTTTTAGGCTTTTAGCAACATGTCTTTCTCTATTAATGTTAATTTTGACCAATGGTGACTTTCTATAATGTATAACATTTTATGTAGATATTCAAATGCTCTCCATGGATTGAAGCACAGTCTATTTTTTTTCAGTTCTGTTTATTATTAGTCTGTATGCATGTGCATGATATGGGTTCACATCAGTAGGTCAAAGATAACTTTGTGGAGTTTAGTTCCTTCCTTCCAAATTAACATGGGTTCTAGGCATCAAACTCAGGTTGAGCCATCTGCAGGCCTGGAAGCCAATAATCTAGATTCAGAAAGACTCACAAGAGAGTTAAGATTCTTTAACGTTCAGAATCACTGGAATATGTGCTAAATATGAATCACTATCGTGTTTCAATTCCATAGATTATAATCTAATAAGAGGAGTGTGAGATTCTGGAGGCTGAGTTAAATTTTAAATTTCAAACAGATTTTGTTGATACTACTTATTCTGATAACTCAGTATGTAAATCTGTAGCTGGAGTTTTCTGCAGTCCTGCCCAGCACCACGGACCCCACAACCACTTATAAAATAGTCACTCAGAAACTTATATTAATTAAACTGCTTGGCCATTAGCTCAGACCTATCACTGACTAGCTCTTACACTTAAACTCAGCCCATTTCTGTTAATCTATATGTTGCCACGTGTTCCGTGGCTTTACCTGTGAGCCATTACATGCTGCTCCCTGGACAGCAAGCTGGCATCTCCTCCTTCCAGCCTTCCACTTCCCAGACTTCTTCTCTCTTTGTCTGGCCTATACTTCCTGCCTGGCTACTGACCAATCAGTGGTTTTATTTATCAATCAATCATCTACAACATAAGCCACTGTCTAGACCAAGAGGTCCAGATAAAAATGAGCATATCAAATGTACCCAGAATTAGCATATGAATGGACATAGTCACAGAAGCCACATGGAGAGAGATGTTTCAAAATAGGTCATAAAGGGGAGGTTGATCCCACTAACTAAACTTCATTATCTTTCATCTCATCTCAATGAGAGTTTCTAATTTAATTGACATCAGAAGCTAGGATTTGCTTTTTATTGCATTTTGACTTGAATTCCCTAGTAAGACCCTTCCTTTGGCAAATGCATTCAAAGTTAAATTTATTAGACTCAAATATACAAATTAAATAATAGGTCCTAGGTACAAGGATTGAAAGCTCTTATTTTTACACTCTAGCAAAGGGAGCAAGAATGTGTTGTTCACAGACTCAGAGATCATTGTGTATTTTATGGGATAAGCCATTACGTCGGCATGTGTATTTGAACACAACTAATATGCTGGGAATTGACCTGAAGTTCTGAGTAAAATTGAAGGAATTTCGTATTTTCTGGGGTGTGTTTGTTGTTTGTTTTATATGTATTTACTGCTCTTACTGACATCTTCATTTAATTCAGGTCGTGAGATATAAACAGAGCCCAACAGAAACAAAATACCATTCCCTCCTTGACAGTGTGGAAAGAATCCTAAGATGTGCGCCAAATTTCACTTCTCACATAACAGTCTCCTTCTGAGCCAGTGTGGTGGTGCACATCTGGATTGGTAGCACTGAAGAGGCTGGTGCAGCCAGGGTAGTGGTACACATCTGTATTCCTAACACTGGGGAGGTGGTGCAGCCAGTGTGGTGGTGCACATCTGGATTCCTAGCACTGGAGAGGTGGTGCGCATCTGGATTCTTAGTACTGAGGAGGCTGATGCATATGATACAGAGTTCAAGATCAGCTTGGCTATGTAAAGAATTTTTCAAAGCAGGCAACAAAGCAGGGTGGTGGGGAGTCCTGTAGGTTTAGAAATACATAAAAGAAAAGTAAGGAGATAGGATGACATCAATACAGGCTTAGAACTTGAAGCCAACAATTTCTACTTTGTTTTTGTAAAACATCTCTATTCCAAAATTAAAAATTTGTGTTTTCTACATGGAACATAAAAGGCAGCCTCACACGCAGTAAAAATATTCTGTCACTTGCCTCTGACTTGATTTCTAAATGTCCTCTGTGTGTTGTCTGTTCTTCTATTTGGAAGTGAATGGTGTGAGTTCCTGCAATACGAAGGATGACTTTCTTGCATGTGCCCTCATGCATGGGCCTGCAACTCCTACACACATTTCAAGGTAGACTTACTTGACAAGGATAAAAGCAAACTGTAATGTACCCCTGAAAGTGAGGCACTGTACCCTGCTCAAGAATCTCAAGAATTCTACATTGCCCTTAGTGGTAATACCTTTGTTGACATCCCCTAATGAGGTGTTGTAAGAAAATCCATCCACTTGCTCACAGGTAAGAGGAAAATGGTGTTCTTCATAGGTGGGCAGTGTGGGCTTGTGAACTGAATGAAACTCAGTGCAAAATCTGATTAGCTCGAGTGGGTTGCTACCCAGCCTCTATACACAGATGAAAAGAATGCCCTCTGCTTACCTGGTCCTCCTCAGGGGGCTTCAGGGACTCCTGTAGGGCAGGGAAGCATATGAAAGATGACTTTCTGTGGCAATTTGAGGGAGTGAAAAGGGGAGGAAGTGGGAAATAAAGACAGGCATCCGGGCCAAAGAGACTGAACATAGAAAACTCTAGTAAAACAAAAGAATTTTATCCCAAATTTGAAAATGGGAGTTCTACACACACACACACACACACACACACACACACAAATAAATACCAAGGAGGTTAGTCAACTTGAGTAATAAAAAGAAAAGTATGGGCAAAGACTTTAAAGAATGGCTTAATGAAAAGCCATTTAAGCCGGGCGTTGGTGGCGCACACCTTTAATCCCAGCACTCGGGAGGCAGAGCCAGGCGGATCTCTGTGAGTTCGAGGCCAGCCTGTGCTACCAAGTGAGCTCCAGGAAAGGCACAAAGCTACACAGAGAAACCCTGTCTCGAAAAAACAAAAAAAAAAAAAAAAAAAAAAAGCCATTTAAGAAGGTTGGTAGTAGGCAGAGGACCTACACCCCCCAACATGCAGCTGGGGTGGGCAGAACTTACCCAAATGCCGCCAGGGCTTTCTAGCCCAGGACCATGAGAGAACTCCAGCAACACCTTTGCACCAACCAGGAACCTCTGGAGCCAGGCAATTGGATGCTGTTATGATCTCTTTGTGATGAGGAAGTGTGGTTCTGCCCAGGGCCATGGTGGGTGAAGCAGGACAAGGAGACCCACATGCAGGCCTGGGGTGGTCTGCCCCAGGCTCCCAGGAGAAAACACAGGCCCACCCAATACTGTAAGGTGCCAGGCAGAATGGCACTATTATGGTGAGCAAATGTGTGGTCTGGTATGGGAAACAGAGAGACAGGATGGTTCATGTCTTATAGACAAGGGCATATCTGAAGAGGTGAAATAGTGAAGGAGCCTGCTGAGGTGGGTGGCTTGATTGTCGCCCAGAGCCATGGTGGTGCCTGGGCCTGTGCTGCTGCTGGGGCCCATGCCTGGGTTCGAGGCTCTGATGCATCTACAGTGTCTGTTGATGTCCGTGGTTCCTGATACCACCAAAAGCTGAGAGGATAGGACTGTCCAGAGCTGGCCCTGCCTAGCTGCAATACTAGGGAGAACAGGCCCCGTGCCTCACCTGGGCAGCACAGTGGAGTTGACCCTGTAGTCATGGACCAGCCAGCCCTAAGGGCCTGAGAAGGGCATAGATTCCACTTTCCTTATCTGCAGGTGTGGTGGTGGGAGTGAGGGAAAGATGCCCTCCCTCCATCCCCACTCCTACTTCCTCCAGCTGGCAAGGGAGCTGACCCTCCTCTTTACCAGCTGCAACAATTGGAAGAATGTACCCGGCACCTCCTCTGGGCAGCCCAGCAGAGCCGACCCTGTTGGCGGAGATGTGGGTGAGCCAGCCCCGAAGTTGTGAGTGTGGGAGAGCTGTCCCCACTACTCATCTGCCATGTGGTGGTATGGGCAGAGGAGAGATGTCTCCCCTTACCTCTTGCCCCTCGATGCCCACAACAGACAAGGGAGCCGACCCTCCTCCCCCTTTCCATCTGCAAAACTCACCTGCAGAACTCAGACCCTGCTCCTAGCCTGGGCAGTCCAATCGAGCTGTCGCTGAGGGTGGAGGCACCGGTGAGCTGGCCCTGAGGGTGTGGGAGTGGAATAGCTGGCCACACTCCCCTCATCTGCCATGTGGAGGTGAAAGCAAGGGAAAGATGCCCTTGCCCCTACCACCTGTGGTGGCCTAAGGAGCTGGCCCTCCCCTTTACCAGCTGTAGCACCGGGAAATTGAGCCCTACACCTCACAGCACAGCAGAGTTGACCCCATAGATGGGTGAACTTGGGGATCTAGCCTGCCCCTCATCTGCCATATGGTGGTGAGAGTGGAGGAGAGATACCCTCTCCCCCACCTCTGCCCCTTGCCACCTGTGCCAGGTGGGAGGGCGGGCCCTGAGGTCTTAAGAGCAGAAGGGCTGTCCCTGGCCCTCACCAGCTGCAGCACTTGGGAAAGTGATCCCTGCGCCTCATCTGCGCCTGTGCAATGCAGCGGTAGCCCTGGCCCTGATGGCGTAGGTGTGGGAGAGCCGAGAGCCCACCCTGAGGATGAGAAAGCAGAACCGCCTAAACCCTTGCTCATCACGGCAAGGGGTGAACTAGCCAGGGTAATGCTGGAGAGCTCCCCCTGGTGGTGAGGGCAGAGGAGAGGTGGCGGGCTGACTAATCCTACAACTATCCAGGCCCAGAACCAGGGTTTTGCGTTGGTCCACCCCAATATCCACCCCATCTGTGATCTGCTGGAGCATGTGAAGGGACTCGTCCTGCAGTCCCAAAGCTGCAGGATCTCCACAACACAGGGCAACAGCAGGGTAACCCAGAGGAGTTCCAGTAGGGGCCCAGCATCGATATTGCAGCAGAAACCAGAGGCCTCGAACCAGTCCAATGATAATTTGTAATGAACACTTGCAAGTAAAGATAAATGGATAAAAGTGGTTACTGTGTGACTCACTGTGTCACACTACAGCTTCCATGGTGAGATTTTTCCTCTTTCTTTTTGTCTTTTCTTTTTTTTCTCTTAAACTTTATTTTATTTTTTAGAGAAGGGGGCAGGTTTGCGAGGGCGGATGGTGGATATGAAGGGATCAGGACATGAATGGAATCGAGATGCATGATGTGAAAGACACAAAGAATAAACAAAAGAAGTTGGTAGTAATATTTCCCAGTTAAACTGGCCTACACTGTTCCCTTTTACCCACTGCTTTAATTATTCCTTTAAAATCAAATGTTAAGGATAGAGGAGATGTCTCAGTGTTGAAAACTCTTGCTGCACATGTGTGTGGGGACCTGAGTTCAGATCTCCAGAAACCTCATAAATGCCAGGTGGTCATGGCCACCCGCTGCAATTCCAGCAGGATGTCTCCCTGAGCAAGCTGGCTAACCAGACTAACCTAGACATACTGATGTGCTCTAAGAGACCCTACTACTATGAGTCCACTGGAGAGCAATTAATGAAGACTCCCAGTGTGAAACTCCAGCCTACTCACACACACACACACACACACACACACACACACACACACACACGTACACACGTACACACACACACATGCATTCACACAACACATACACACAAGAAACAGAAAAATGTACTTTACTAGTCACACGTATATATTGCACATAGAATTTTCCAAGGTTGGAAAAATTGAACTTGCCCTAGTCTCCCAGCGGCAGGGCAAGCGTCTTTGTGCTAGTGAAGGTGCACGCTGTGCAGTTCCTCTCTATTGGCATGTGTTTGTGCAATTACTCAACTTGTACATGAAGGCAGGACACAGATAAGCGAGAAGCTGTGGAAATCTCAGGAGGAAGAAAGAGATTAGGATCATCTTAATGTTTCCCAGTACAATAGAAAGAAGGGTTTTCAGACACCCAGACCATTTCATCCACTTTATAAAAAAGCAATAAGGTAGACAAAGATATGCTCATTTCTGTCTCAATAATAATATGTGTCAGGACTGCTTTGCATGAAGGTTAGCTGAACCATCCATCATTGCTGCTGAACTGCACATTTTCTTGTTCGGCATTGATAGATTTTTATTTTAACCTTAGAAGTTCCTCGGGGGACTCTATTAGGGACAGCATTATTTTTTATTCTGCTCTGTTACTTCTCTTTTGTAAACTTTGATGTATGCAGACAACACATTCTGGCTAGGAAAATTTAATTAGGTGAGTCTACAAATTAATTGGTGCAATTAGACTGCTTCTAACTGCCTTGTGTTATGAATTTATTTATGCGGTAATTATTATCAGATGTCTGGGATGAAAGCCTACAGAGCTAAAGGTGTTACCTTTCAGATGTGTGCTCAGCACTTCACATTAATTAGCCAGAAACAAAAAAAAAAATAATAAAAGCATGTGCTTTAGAAAAGGGGAGAGACCATGTGTCACATGAGGAGTTGGCAAGCACCTTGATAACAAAGACTTCAAATGACTATCTTTCTATATATTGGCAAAACTGAAAACATTAGATGTTACATCAAAACTCTACACTCTAAAAACTATTTTCCAGCATATAAACTAGATGTGAATAGAAACTACATTGTCCATCCTATAAATGGAATGGAGTTCTGCTTGTGCAAAACAATGGCTGCAAGAGTCTATTGCAAGAAATGGATGGTTTTGCTGTAGATTTTGGTTTCGATCTGTGAGATCATTTACTATGGCAAAGTTTATGGATAAGTCCTGAAGAAATAACAATGATGCTTCAAAAGGCTTTCTTAAAGCCTGTCCTATAACCACAGTCATTACAAGGAGCAGAGGGAGTTAGAAATAATACTATTCCATCATTTGATAGGAAGGAAAATGGAAGAGGCTGGTACTGCTGGAGACAGAACCAAAGAACAGAAGTTTGAAAGTCAAACAGCAGAGTGAGAATGAGTCATTGGAAGAAATGCAAATGGATACAATCTTCTCGCAGAGTGGTTTAGAAATGGATTTATAATCACTGCGGAATATTCATGCCTATGGTCCAGTCACCAGAAAATTAATCTCTATCTTAAATAAGTAATACTAAATTTCTAAATAGCTTTATGCTCTGGGGTCATAAACTCAGTGATAGATCACTTATCTAGCAAGTTTAGGTTTAGTCCCAGAACACATACAACAACAACAAACCAGTTAGTTATGTATAAAATTGCTCAATTCTCAGCTCAACATGTATACTGACAACCTTCAAACCTTAGTGACTTATACAATTTTCACAGACATGAAAACTGGGGTAAATATGTCTTTAATTCAGTTATTATCATATCCATTATCACCTACTGCATGCATGTAGGATATTTTTATGTATTAGGACACATTAAAATTCTTTCTCTGTTGGGAATTATATTCCTTTCAGGAAAGTTGCATAATAAACACCTTGCATAAAAAATAATACATGTACAGATTCACTGTGTCAGGACTGAGTGTTGTGAATTACTGAAAGGGGCTAATATCAGTCTGGAGTGTTCTATTTTGAACAGGGTAATCTTAGAAAGACCTTTCTGAGTTTTTGACATTTTGACATTTATACATTTATACTAAAGTTAGTTATTAAGGAATTAAGTGTGCAAAGAAAATGACACAGATATCTCATCAGTTATTTTGCCTAATATTGTCTTATTATTATTTAACATACACACAAAACTTAGATTTAAAAAATAAAAACCGGTAAATCTAAATATTTAATAGCTCAATACGTATATGTTAATGTCATCTACTACACACATACATTCATACATTTCAAAAATTCAAAAACTAAACTTTGATATTTACACATAAATTATTAGTTAATAAGATTATTAGAAGAAAATTACTAATAAAGTACTTAAAAATCAGTGCTTAAAAGTATATACTGCACACAATGAAGACATCCTAATTAATCATGAAAAAAGTATGCAGCATTATGTAGCCTATAATGAATAAAAAAAATCTTGAATTTTTGAAAACAAGTGATGAATAATTGCTTAATGAATGCAGAAAAATATATTGTATGAAAATAAAATTTATTTTCAATAAAAATGAAAAAAATAACACTTCAATTTAAAAATTGTACAATATACTGTCATGACTTTATATCAAGGGTCATTTTGAATCAATTTCTAAAATAAGTTTATTCTGAATGTCTGTTAATAGAAAGGCAAAGAGGAGGATTTTGTGATAACTCGAAATATGATCCTCTAACTATCTTATTATTAGTACTTATTTCTTATCTAGTTTTTATTCATAATCTTAATTCTGCAATCCAGCTAGACCTGGAGGGAAATAAGGAAAATATGGAACCTGAAGGACTTCAGTGAGAGCAGAGATTACAGTGTACTGTAATCTGATGGTGTGGGAATGGTCTCCTGAGCTGCAGAAGGAAAGGTCTGGTGAGTCAGATGCCGGCAAGTCCGAAGAATTAGATTGCAGTCAGCAATGCTGATCTTCATGCTGCTCCTGGACTCCCAATGCTCCTTGACTTCCATGATGTTCGTGCTGTCTTTTACCTTTCCGAAGTCCACGTGTTTGCCATCTGGCAAGTCTTGGCAGTGCAGGTGAAGAACTGGTAACCATTTGTGTTTGGTCCAGCATTTGACACTGACAAGATACCAGGATCTGTATGCTTCAGGGTAAAGTTTTCATCCTCAAATTCTCCCCATAGATGGAGGTCCCATTATGGCATGTGAAATGGCCACCCTGCCAAATGAATCCTGGAATAATTCAGTGAAAGGAGGAATCTTGATATCCAAATGCTTTCTCTGCAATGCTCAGAGCACTAAAGTGCCCCAGCCAGCGGGGTGTCAACGGGGGCGACCCACCTGCGGGAGAGAATGAAAGGGACGGGGAGACACGAAGGAAGACAGCAAGACAGGGTTCTAATCAAGCTGCAAATTTTATTCTCCTCAGCAAGGCTTATATAGCATGGGAGGGGGAGGGGCAGGAAGGAGGGAGGGGTGCACGACGTGCCATGTGTGCAGGTGAAGGGAGACATGCCAGTCATGAGGCTGCAGGGTGTTGTGCTAGGTGGTAAGGTCACTGGTCAGGTCCCATTGTTCTGTTGCTATGCTACCTGACCTACCTGACCTGTTCTTTATCTCTGGGGACATCTGGTTTAGGGCCTGTGGCTTGTTCTCTGCCCTAGCTAGTACTTTTCCATGGTTCATGTTTGGTCCCTGACACTAAAGTTTCCTGTGATCTTTGAAACTTTCTCTGCAAACATCTGGAAAAAGATGCGGCCCAAGGCCTCTCTATCAGCCAAGATGTCGAAGAACGTGGCGGGGTTGAGCATGGCTGCAGCAAGTAGTGACAGGGGACGGTGTTCTTGCAGGCATAGAATGCATCCTGGTTTTTCTCCCCATCTCCTTGCATCCTCTCTGACTTTTCTCCAACTGCTCTCAGCTCACCGCTGCTTCTCTCCTCTGAATTTCCTTCCTGTATGACTTTTTGCTTTGTTTCGTGCCCCAGAAGTTGTTTAACTTGTGTAGTCTGTGTGACTCTGTGTTTGAAACTACTCACTGGAGCTTTATTGTTCACCAAAGGGTGCACAGCTGAATCATATACCTCTCCTTTCTTCTTTCATAATATAATAGTTACCAATAGTTCAACTGTAAGTGGTAGGACACCACGAGCCCCTTCCCCACCCACAGCTGACAATTGGGTGGCCCTGATTTGTTCAGGCCCAGTGACAGTGGGTGCAGCTGCGTATGGTCATAACTGTCATGCAATATCATGTTTAGAAGATGGCCTTTTGCAACCCTTGTCCCTATCTTCTGGCTCTTATGTTCTTTTCATCACCTTTGCCTGATGGACAGAAGTATGGACATTTACTTACTTATTTATTTATTTATTTATTTATTTATTTTGGTTTTTCGAGACAGGGTTTCTCTGTGTAACTTTGCACCTTTCCTGGATCTCGCTCTGTAGACCAGGCTGGCCTCGAACTCACAAAGATCCAGCTGCCTCTGCCTCCTGAGTGCTGGGATTAAAGGTGTTTGCCACCACTGACCAGCAGTTTGGTTCTGTGTCAATGCAGTTAAGCAGCAGCAGTAGGAGATTTCCTCCCCAAGCCCAAGACCCCCTTCATCATAGGTTTTCAGCTGGGTTTACAGTATCAAACGTGAGTAGTCACTTGGAGAGTAGGTTACCAGTATCCAATCCTAGAGCCATAGGTTACCCTCATAGCAGCTGTACCACTAATGCAACAGTGGCCACATCTTGCCTGGTAGGGTGATGTTGTAGTTCACAGAATTCACAGATGAGTAAGACGTTGATGCTTTACCTGCACACAAGCAACCTGTATTGCATCATGTGGAACTATGCACGTTAGTCAACAGGGAGAAACTTCTAGCTCAGCTAACCACTGATTTCCCTGTATCTTGCATTTAAGCAGTGTGGTGTCTTCATCAGTAGGGTCTTAACTCATTCAGTTGGGCAACCAAGAGAAGAGGCAAGAGTTTATAGTTCTTGGGAGGCTTCATGGTCAACTGCTCCTATTGCGCATCTCACACCTGGCACTGGTTGTTCAGTGGCCTATCACTTCCAGGACCAGTATCCTGTAGCCTTGCTAGGTACCTACTGTCAAACTCTCTTGTGTATTTTTAACTGGATTACCAGATGCTAGGTTTCACGTGGCTTGTTCATATCTCAGTAATATTGCTTTTCCCTCTTTTTTCTGTCCCCTCAAACAGTCCTATCACAACCCCTCCCCATTTGAATACGCTCTCGATATTCCCTTTCTCCGTCTCCATTTTACCTGTATGTCACTGTCTCTGTTCCCTTAAAGCAACCTCCCCACTACACTGTCACCTGTCTTGCTTCCAGAGAGAACATATGGCCTTAGTCTTTCTGAGCATGCGTTGTATCACTCAGTATAGTTTTGCTCAGTTTCATTCATTTATCTACAAATTTAATAATGTCATTTTTCTTTATAGATGAAAAATTCCATCGTGTAGAAGTACCATGTTTTCATTACCCATCCTTCAGTTGATGGGTGTCAAGGCTTACTCTATTCTCTAGCTATTGTAAGTGGAGCTACAAAGAACAGGAATGTGCAAGTATCTCTGCAGTAGGATACAATTCCTTTTGGTATATACCTGGAGTGGTATGACTGGGTCACATAGTTCCATCAAGTTTTTGGAGGAACCTCTATAGTCATTTCCAAAGTGGCTGTACTATTTTATACTCTTACCAGCACTGTATAGAAGATCCCCTTTCTCCTTTCTTCCATTTTCTCCTTCCTTCTTCCTTCCTTCTCCCCTTCCCTCCATTCTTTCTTTCCTTCCGTCCTTTTCCTTCCTGTCTCTCTTCTCTTCCCCCATCCTCCTTTTCCTCCTCCACTACTCCTCCTCGTTCTATTCCTCCTCCTCTTATTCCTCCTCTTTTTTCCTTTCTTTCCTGTTTGTGGGTAGTGCTACATATCCAACCAGAGCGTTTAGGCACTCTGTGAAAGCATTTTTTTTCACTGAGATGTTCCAAGTTCCTCCAATGCTGTGCTAGAACTTAGCTTTGTTAAGTTTGTTTCATTTCTAATTTTACATTAATGTTAAGATGTTTTTAATTTGTGTGTCTACATTGATACATTCTTATGTGTATTTCTTTATGACAACTTCACAGGTTATGGAGGAGCTGTATCATAGATTACAACCACATTTCAGGTTGTGGAGATTGTCTCTGAGTTGTCCAGTACTGCATTGAAATATTTCGCCAATATTAATAATCTTTTCTTTTTGTGGTGTTTATCTGTTTTATACAAAAACTCAGTCCATTTAATGCAGCAAAATTCACATATCTTTACTGTAAGTTGAATTACTGGCAGCATCTTATTGTTTCTTTTCTATTGGTTGTTGAATTTCTTCTTACACACTGCATATCTGTTGCTCTTATTTCCATCACTCTGCCAAAGGTATTAATATTTACAGTCCAAAATATAGGTCTCTTTGTGATTGTAAATTTTCCCAAGAAAGTTAAAGAATGCCTCCTTAATGCTCAGAAATAGTTGTGTGTGCATGTGCACAGCCATATGTTTCAGTGGCATGGCTATCATCCTATTTATTAGGGTTTTTTTTTCTTTCTATGTCTACTTCTGAACTTCCCACCCAAAATCAAGAAGAAAAGCACCCACATTTCCCTTCAGAAGATGGTTTTTCACTTCTGCATTTTATATTTAAATGTCAGATCCATATGGAATTTATGTTGATTGTGATGAGAATCAGGCATCTAGCTTTACTTCCTTCCAAATAGTCTTGGCTCTCACTAATTCTCACATTTTCTGGAAGACCCCAAGAGTGTGCACAGCACCATTATTCAGCTTCTATTCTGGTTTATGTGGAACACAGAGGCTGAAAGAATGTATTGGTCTATCTTCCTCATATGACTGCCACCTGTACATGATGGTCATGGACCTGTGCTGGCTAAAGCTCTCAGAACAACACTTTAGAGAACACTTTGTTTCATTTAGCTCTGAAAGAAAATTGTATCATTCTGGTGTAGTTGATGAGTAGGGAGAATAAAACCTGGCATCCTAGCCAACCTAAAGGGAGAACATCTCTCTGCTGTTCTTCTCTCACAGCATGTAAGAAATGGCTGGAAAACACTTTCTAATATGTCAAACTAAGGCTGTGAGATGAAAGGTGGCTATGAAACATGCCTACTATGGGATACACTGTCACCCACCCTTCTGGCATCTATGTCCATATGCTACCTTGATATCCAGAAAAAAAATTAAAGTTCAGTTGACTATTCTGATTTCTTAACAAACTAATTGCAGACATCTGAACACAGTTTTAAAATCTTGCATCTCTATGTGGCATCTCACTCATCTCTCTGTGATAAAATGGTTAGAATGAGGGCAGTGAGCAAAGACCACTTGCACAATGTTTCAGGAAGTTCCCTCCACAGATGTGCTATGGCCAACATGAAGAATATCGCCTGTAGGCATCTGCAGTGACTCTTGGGGCTTCAATTGGAAAGCTCTTATCTACGTTGACAGAATTATGATTCTATTTTCTAAAATTTATTTCTTAGGGAAGATAAGAAAACTAATCTTTTTTAATCCATCAGCTCCATCTATTTAAAAACAACTGGGATCATATCTGATGACCTTTGTGAAGGCCATACTTTGTAACTGTGTATGATTTGCATTTTTGTTCATCAAATTATTTCAGTAATACATGATGTAAGGATTTGATAGTTGATGTGGGATAATCATTCGCATGTGCTGTTTTCAGGCTGAGCTTTATTCTCACATTGAAAATATCACTTGGAAGATCCTATAGAGTGTAACCCACAAATCCTTCACTTCTGGCACTAATGCATTCACTGGGTTTTCTTCAAGTTACGTCATTGGTTCCAGAAAATATTCTTTCCATTTCAATGTCTAAACTTACTGTTTGAAGTCAATGATACTGTCATATATAGCCTCAACATCATGAGAGGTTGGTTTGTCATTTTTTTAACAGAAGGCAGGAACCAATTGGAATTGGAGAACATGATGGTTCTGCTTGGAAGGAATATCTAAGAAAGTCAGAAAAACTCGAGGGATATTCATGTAACATTCTGCAGAAGTCCCAGGGAAGAAACAGGAAGTCTGGGGTGAGGTTTCCATTTTTAGTATGGCTCACATGTGCTTGTTCCCTTGTGACAGTTACTAGTAGTTCCTGGACTCTTCTTCTCTACATATTGGGGCAGAAACTTCCATAATCATATATTCATAAATCATAAATCATATAAGCCCTAACTGTGCTGGAAAGATAATGTTCCTCCATCCAGAATTGCCTCTGAATTTTTCTAACATGGCCTTAAACAAATTCTTTTTTACTATAATTTAGAGAAAGAAAGCACTAATTTCATGACATAAAATACACTAAGAATTTCTTCTATGGGAAGAAATAAGATGAGTGTTTATATCTTGATAAATAGTATAGTATAACTTGGAAAAATGAGCTTTTGTTGGGTATGTGGCTCAAGATAGAGAACCAGGCATGTGCAAGGTGCTGGGCTCAATCCCAAGCATAGCACGACAAACACAAAACAGCAGACAAGGGTTAATGACCTCAATGGCTTCCAACAAAGTTATATGAAGATTTTATCAATAGATTTTTGTCTGTAATGCATAGGTTTTGCTGAACTCAGAACTCTCCAAGGTAGGGAAAATTTACCCATAAATATGAGTAACTGAGGAAGAGAAGTGTGTAGACTTAACGTATTATAATCAATCAATCAGTAAATGAACAACTGTTAAAACTTGTACTTTAAAATATGCCTCTTTTGATATTGATGCTCACTGTGGCACATTGTCACAGTGCTTACTGCTGTTCTTTTTAATATTTTAAGTGTGTGTGTGTGTGTGTGTGTGTGTGTGTGTGTGTGTGTGTGATGGGGGGAGAAGGAGAGGACTGTGTGAGTATGCATGCCACTGTGTACTTGTGATGGTCAGGAGACAGCTATTAGGAGTTTGTTCTACTTTTCTATCATATGGACTCAGAGATTAAATTTAGGTTGTCAGACCTGGTGGCAAGCATCTCTAATCACCAAGGTATTTTGCTGCTTCTGGTATCCTTTTAAAAAGTAAAACCAAGAATATTTTGTATGAATGAATGCTTGTTTTCAGGCTAATCCACTCTAGAAAGGGTATGCATGCAGGAGACTGAGAATCTGAGAATCGATGTCTATAAAACTCTGTATGCAGAAGTACCCACGCAATGTCTTTCTCCTGCCCTCATAATTCAGTTTGCAAACCCCAATTTGAGGGTAGGCTTTCTTTTTTCTTTTCTTTTTTTTTTAATTAAGAAATTTTCTATTCACTTTACATACCAACTGCAGATCCCCCTCTTCCCTCTTCTCACCCCGCAGCCTTCCCCCCCCCCAACCCACCCCATCCCCACATTTTCCAAATCAAAGTCTCCCATGAGGAGTCAGCAGAGCCTGGCTCACTCAGCTGAGGCAGGTCCAAGCCCCTCCCCCCTGCACCAAGGCTGTGCAAGGTGTCACACCCTAGGCACTATGTTCCCAAAAGCCCATCCATGCACCAGGGATGGATCCTAATCCCCCTGCCTGGGTGCCTTCCAAACAGTTCGAGCTAAACAACTGTTTCCCGTATCCAGAGGGCCAAGTCTAGTCTTATGGGGACTCCACAGCTATTAGTCCACAGTTCATGGGTTTCCACTAGTGTGGCTGGTCATCTCTGCATGTTTTCCAATTATGATCTCAACATCCCCTGCCCACAGAATCCCTCCTCTCTCTCATTGATTAGATTCTTGGAGCTCTGACTGGCGCCCAGCCATGATCTCTGCATCTGCTTCCATCAGTCACTGGATGAAGGCTCTATGAGGACTAGACTGGTCACCAGAGTAGACTAGTAAGGCAGAGGGTGGGCTTTCTTAAATCCACACACAAATAATTTCACCCTGAGCAACAGGGTAGACCACTGAGTTATACTTAGGGCTCTGACCAATGACTGATGCTAAAGGAATGAAAATAATAAGTTATTCAAATGACATAGAATACCAAAAAATTTATGTTGAAGACAGAGCTTTGGAAATCCCCACCACCACTCCTGAAAGAAAGGGTGACATAATGCTACTGTGGACAATGAATTTATTTTATCATTTTGATCCAGCATCCAATTCACTCTTCCATTGCTTTTAGAGGACCAGCCTGATATAAAATGGAGAAAAATACTGTTAAAAAAGATAGCTAGGAATCCAACTCTTGTCTACCAAGCCTCAACATGAGCATGTATGGACCAATCAAAGCCATCACAGTAATGTTTACTGTTTCATCTAGGAGAAAGTCCTGTTCTTTACCTCTGCATCTATGTCTCTAAGTATGTAAACTAAGAAGTACTTCCAGGCTTTTGAAAACTATGCAAAATGGAAGTCATCTCCCAGTAGCACTAAAGGAGAAATTAGTCTTGATTACACCTTACAGGCTAGTAGCCTGTGGTCAAGCTTCACCTCTAGCTCCAATTATCACCAGATTGTTCAGTCCTAAAAACTACCTGTTATTTCTCATCAGATGAATCTCTGGTAACTAGAGCCAAGTATAGAGGGCAAATGGAAAACTGGGCAAGTGGCTTAGCAAGTCCTTGTCCTGCAAACACAAGGACCTGAGTTCAATTCCCAGAACCAATGTAGAAAATGTCAGACATAGTGGTGTATGCTTGTAAATCCCACACTCCAGAGGAGGAGACAGGAGGATTCCTGGGTGGTACGGTCAGCCAGCCTGGACTACTTGACAAGAGTCAAACCAGTGAGAGGCCTTGTATTTAAAAAAAGGACAGTGCTTGAAAAATGACAGCTGAGGTTATCCTCCGAACTCCAGATGCACACACACAAATGTGCATACATGTATGTACAAATATGCAAAATATTTTTCCATTTTATTAAAATCTGATGTGGAAAGATGTACATAACTTTGTTTCCTTTCCTTAAATTACTCTTTCTGAAAATTTTACCTCATAGTGGATACTGATAGTTAGAATTATGTGCTCTGAGTGATATATTGTTTTTCAGCATGAATCATTCCTTCCCATAGTGTCTATTTCACAACATGTATTTATGCATGCATGAGCACACATGTACATATGCTTGTGTGTGTAAACACACATGCATCTTAGTATACATATACGCAAGCACAAAATTAACCTTTACTTCTATGAAGCATGTAACTCAAAATCATACTAGAAATTCACTATAAAATATACTAAAAGCTTAAAAACAAAAATTTTAAAACATATAAGCTTTTAAGTACAATTTGATGCTTTTCAAAACTTGTGTAGGATTTTTAGTGGGTATTGACATACTGTGTGAGTATATGTGCTCTTGATAATATTTGCCTTATAACCAGAATCTACCCATGCCACAGCTGAGTGCGTCAAAAATCAGAGAATTTGCTATGGGAAATATTTGTGAAAACTTACATTTGTGCTGTCATTATTTTATGAAGAAAATGAATCATCAAAAGTCTGTTCACAATACTTTCAATTAAATATTCCCATTTTGTAATTTTACTTCATGTCTCTTATTATCTTGTAGAGAACAAAAACGTAACGATTACTATTATGTGTGCAAGTTGACTATAGGATTTCTTTTCGAAAATCAGACTCTCTCAAGGCTTAAGTTGGACATCGTGAAGAAATGGATGTATGTGGTAATTCACCTGACTTGAGTCTAGCTTGTTTTTACAAAGGTATTTATAAAGGTCTGAAGAGTTTATTTTCCCACTAAAGATAAAGAAATACAGATACAGATTTGTGAAGGTCTCAAATATAGAAGAACGTCTGATGATCGATGGGATGTATCAAGAAGAGCAGCAGAGGACAGTGCTGGAAATGACAAAATATGTGCCCACGGCAGCACAAACTGAGACGCACTTTCAGGAGTGGAAAAACAAAAATTGCTCCTGTTAACCGCATCTTAGCTGTCTCCGGAGATCAGTTCCATAGGCTGCTAACAGAGGTCACATTTCTTTCTGGGATTTTTTTTTTTTTTTCCTGCTAGACATGGTAGAATTGACCTACAACCTCAGCTTGGGAGGCTGAGGTAGAATGATCCCAAGTATGGAGCTAGCCATGGCTACATAGCATTACACCCCGCCTGAGAGAAAAATCCTGTGACATCTTAAATATACTGAAATTACAGTGTGATAGGACACAATGTCTAGTTCCGCAGTGGTGGGCATGGGGAGCACAAAAGAGATGCTCAGTCTGATTATCAACCACTAGAAAAGAAAACAAATAACACAGGGTGAATATAGGGTATCCTGTTTCTTTACTGCTGTGATAAACACTATGATTGAAAGCAGCTTGGGGATCAAAAGGTTTATTTGGTTTGCATGTCCTGATCACAGTCCATCACTGAGGGAAGTGGAGGAAAGAACCAGGTGGCAGGAAAGGAGGCAGAAACTACTGAAGAATGCTAATTACTGGCTTGCTCCTCATTGACTCTGTCTGTTTTCTAATACAACCAGGACCACCTGCATAGGGGTGTCACCTACTACAGAGGGTTGTCCCTTACACATCAATCACTAATCAAGAAAATGCCCCGCACACGCTTACCTGCAGGCTGTCTAGTGGTGGCATATTTTCAGTTGAAGCCCCTCTTCCCAGAAGACTGAAAATTTGTCAAGTTGACAAAAATCCCAACCACCAAGCTACTATTTTATTGACTTAATTGAAATCTTCTTTCCAGTCACTGATCAAAAGTCTTTTACTCTCTGGGGAAATAATTATATTTCTAAAATTGTTAATGATGATGTAAATATATTTTCCTAAAATATGAACATATAAATGTGAATATCTCGAACTAAATCATACACAAGAAGGAGAAATTGCAGTGATCTTTGTTTAAATGTTATCTAAGTTTTCCACCACTGTCTACCTCCATCACTACTTCTAAACCCACTCCATTTGAGCCAAAATGCATTTCAAGGACAGGCCAGTGTTTTAGGGCAAACAAGACCTTGCCAATTTTCCATGCGTTATCTTTCATTGACTCCTATTAACTTTAAGGATGGTGTGAAGCTTCTTTCATGAAGAAATAGGGAGAACCCTTGGATTGGCCCTCTGTGACTTCCCATCTGGTCCCTTCCTGCCAGAATCTGAAATGTGCTCTTCAGTCAGCCATACACGGGTATTTGAGGTCTCCAAGTCTTCTTCATGAACATCTTCCTTGTATTCTCCATGTTGAACCTCACTCTCTCCCTTTATTTATCTCTCCTTCTCTCCTGTCTCTACTCATGACTTCCCAGTCCCAATCCCTCCTTGGTTAAGTTTGTTCATTACAGAATGCCCAGATCAGATGCTTTCCCATCCATAAGCCTTTTATGATCTTCCTGTCCTGAGGCAGGAGATCCTAACTATGTTTGCTGATACCTCTTACATGGCTGCCATCATGTAGCTGACATTCATCTGTGGTATCTTACATGTTTATTGACCTAGTTCCTAACTTAAAACAATGAGTTTCTGGTCAGCAGAGAATACATCTATTTAGTTCCTTTCCCTGTTGCTATGGTATCTTGCAGGCCGCAAGAATATATTATAGAGATTCAGCTGTGTATTAAAGCTACACTTTGACCAGCCAAGGGTCTGTCAAAAGGCAAAGCCATTTATTATGAATATTTGGTGATATCCAGCCTTTAATAATCCAGCTGTATTCTGCTATAAAATCTGTGTGTGTCCAGACCAATTGGCAAACAGTTCAGCTCCCCAGACCTCCTGAACTACTAAGTTACTAAGTCCCCTGCTGAGTTTAGGAGACAAGCTGGCTGGGAGACCATAGCTTTGTTTCTTGTGCTAATGAAGCTCAGACCATCCCCTGGCCTTGAGGCCTAGTGGTTCTCCAGACTGAGACTTCATGTTCTCCATTACTGAGAACAAAAGAGGTTTTTACATATCAAGGTGGGAAGTAAAACAACATTCTTGAGGAGGCAGAGAACCATGTGCCCAGGGAAAGAAAGGGCAGGCATTTTCTGCAGAAAGGGACAGAACCATCCTGGGGAGAGAGAAGAGAGGATGACAGAGGTTCCACAGAGGGTAAGCAGATCTCGGGTAGAGTCTTCTGAGTGTCAGGAGTAGAGAGTAGTAGAAATGGAGAATGAGGAAACAGAGGATGAAGATGAGGCTGGAAGCATAGGAGTTTAGTTTTTAGCAGGACTATGAACTAGGGAAGTGGACGGAACTGAAGCTATGGAGACAGGGTTTCATGCCAGAGAAATAAAGTGGATGGATAAAGAGCTTGGTGTATCTATATTTATTCTTGTTCTGAATGCCTGACAGAGCTGTAGCTGAATTGATAGAATTTTGTCTTAGAGGAACAAAGTTAACAGACATAAGAACATAGTGTACATAGAAGATTTTTTTCCCTCAGATAACCCACATTGGACATAGCTAAACCCAAGGACACCTGGGTACCCTATAATGATAAAATACCCTGATTAGAGCAACCTAAAGGAGAAAGGATTTATTTTAGCTCATAGGTCAAATTACAGTCCATCATGGTGGGAAAATCAAAGCATCGGGAGCTTGAAGATGCTGAACACATTGCATCCACAACCAGAAGAAGAAGGCAATTTGTTCATGTGTGCTAGTGCTCAGCTAGCTTTCTCCACTGTGTACAGGCTCGGGATTTTACGTCTAAGAAATGCCCTTGTCTGGAATTAAGATGGATCTTCCCACACCAATTAAATAAAGGTAATCCCTCACAGGCACTGTCAGAGACTCACCTTAAAGATGATTCTAGATTTGTCAAGTTGGCAATAGCATTAGCCTCCCTAACTTCTTATTCCACCTTGTGCTTCTAGAACCTGGAGTAATAGTTGGTATATGATGCAGTACAAATCTAGGCTTACTTGAGACAGCAGAAGTATCACATTCCTTTTCTACAGTTAATGAAAGGAGCTACTACAAATCCCATTTTCCTCATCCTGAGAGAAGAATACCAACCCTTACCCTAACTCCTTCTTAAGGAAAAATAAAAGTATCCAGCTATTGCTGTCTAAGCAATTGGGCCTGAGCACAGTCACCTAGTCATTGGACTTTGAATTGAGAATGAATGACTCTGGGCTTTTCATTACATATAAAACTTCACCAGATTATTTCACAGGTAATCAGAGATGATTGGAAAATCACTAGCGTGGATTATTAAAATGTTCATTTGCAAAAGGAACTGGAGAATTCAGCATCAGAGCTCTTCCGTGTTCTCTTTATGATTAGATGTGATGGGATCAAGTGAAAAGTGACATATAAATGTAAGGTAGGCAGTGGCTTAGTACTTTTAACAGAATTTGACAGCTAAGAACCCCAAAAGAACATCGGTACAGAAACGGCTCTTTTTGATACATGCTAAATGACTGAGAGGCAGGAATTGAGGGGACTAGAAAAGGAGTGATTTGGAATGCAACTTGAAAGGCTTTTAATGTTGCAATTTATATTACCTTGCTCTGATTTGCCAACTACCACTAGTGAAACTGAATAAAAGTAGGGTTAACTGAATAGCCAAACTGCTAGATCTTATCTAGCATTTCCATCAGTGGGATGGGAGTACTTTTATTTGCATTTTAGACAAGTATCTTTCTCCATTCTGGTCACACAAACTGGTCTGCAGATTTGCACAACACAAGGTATTTTTAAAAGCTGGCATCATTTAGATTTCCCACCTATAGCAAATGTGAAAGGTTGGCATTTGAATTTCCTGAAGTATTAATCTCTAATGAAAACAATGTCAGAGCCTTAAGCACTTTGGCATTTTCTGGACACATTATAAATACACAAGATACATTTTATCATGGGCTGTGTATAACAGCACTGGGACAAAGAACAAGCACCAGGGAAAATGGTTTAAGGCAAACCTTTCAACACGCTTTCCAAGGCCATTGCACATAACTCCCCAGTCCTTGAACTCCCTGGTGATCATTTTAATAATAACAAGAACCATTTGGTAACTGGCCTGGGTTGCAGATTGCATCGGGCTTTGGCCAATATAAAAATCTACTCTCTTGTTATTAAGCAAACAACATTCTAGCCTATTACAGATATATTTAAAGCTCCCCTAATACCTACCATTCAGATCCTTGAATCTTCAAAGTACTGCTAAATATATCTGTATCATTCTCTTCTAGTCTTCCTTCTCTTGACACCTCTCTTCTCCCCCCTCCACTTCCTCCTTGCTGTCCTTTTTCCTCCTCTTAATCTTTCTCCTCTTCCTCTACCTCTTCCTCTCTCCCCTGTTCATCTTTTTATCTCCTCTTCTTTAAGACACTTAAGGAACTTTCCATCTTTCGTATGTGAACTACCTGACTGCTGATTTGGTTACAGGAATCTTGTTCAGAGCTCTTGGTCAGCTAGAGATATCTGCTAGGAATAAAAATGGTAGTCTAGGTGGACCCATCTTTTTACTCAGTAGGCACAACTGTATTGTCTCTCCCTTCTTCATTATCTGCTCAGGTGATGGTGGAACCAAAACAATTAGAGCAAGATTCCGAGGTCAAAAGCATATGTAGTGATTTGAATGAGAATGTCCCCCACAGGTTCAGATATTTGAATACTTGGTCACCAACTGGGGGCCCTGTTTGGAAAGGTTTAGGAGGTATGACTTTTCTAGAGGAAGGATGCTCCTGGGGCCATATTTTGAGAGCTTAAACTTAAGCTGTTTCAAGTTTGGTCTTTCTGTTTCCTAGTTACAGTTCAGGATGTAACCTTTCAGTTCTTGACCAGGCTCATTGTCTGTAATCTGCTCTATTCCTCCTCCTCATGATGGTGATTGACTCTTAATCCCCTGTAAACTTCAAATTGAGCCTTCCTCCCATAAGCTTCCTTGGTTAGGATGTTTTATAATGATAATTTAAGACAGAAGTTGGTATGAGACAGTGGACTATTGCTGTGACAGACCCGACTATGTTTTTGGAGGAATGTAGAAAATGTTGGGACTTTGGACTAGAAAAGTAGTTGGAGAGTGTAAGCAGATCTGATCATCCTATTAGGAGCTTGGAGCTATGTGGACTGTTGAGACCCAGCTCAAGGGGTTTCAGAGGGGAACAATTTTAGCAACCAAAGTAGAGCTCATTCTTGTGCTAAGTTACCAAAGACTATGTCTGTTTTCTGATCTTGCCCTGAGAAGCTGCTTAAAGTTAAAAATAATTGACTAATTTATTTGGCAGAGGAGATTTTAAGACAGAGCCTAATGCTGATTCTGTTGCAGTAGCCACTCTTAGGCAAGATGACAATGGAAAAGAGAAAAGAGAACAGAACGAAACACAAAATGTACAGTTTGGAGAAGACAAGGACACTAGTAAGCTTAATATAAGAGCTAAGGCTTGAGATGGAAGAGAGGTTTCAATTGATAAGAAGATTAATGTTATTAATGCCAAATCTGCTTTGGAATAAAGGGAAAGGTACCAAGAAAGAACCCACTCCTGGTACTGTGGTCTGTATTAGTTAGGGTTCTCAAAAGAAACAGGATTGATAGAATAAATATATATGTGGTTTATTATACCAGATTGCATTATGTAGTCTGAGTAGTCCAACAATGACTGTTTCACAACAGAAAGGCAGTCCAATAGAAGTTCAGTCCACAAAACTGACTGTCTTTGCAGTCTCAATCTGCTGCTGCTGTCTGGGAGAATTTCTGGAGACCCACTGGTTTTCAGTTTGCATAGGAATCCTGAATGAGGATTTAATGCAGACCACAGCATCAGAATAGACAAAGTTGCCAGCAAATGGGAGAGTAAGCAGGAAAAAGGCAAAAGCTTCCTTCCTTCATCTCTTTGTGTTGTCTACTTCTAGAAAGTGCGGCCCACATTCAGGGTAGGTCTTCCCAAAGCAATCAAGAAAATTCTTCACAGGGGTGCCCATTAACCTGGGTTTTATTTGATTCTAGATGGAGTCAAGTTGACAACCAAGGTTAACCATCCCAGCACCTTAAGAGCTTTAGTTTCACCTCTGACCTTTCTACCTTTTTAAAGCTTCTAAAAGAGACTAGCAGCCTGATGGTATTTCAGACTTGGGTGCTCACCATGTATGAATAGCATTATGGAAATATTGCCCAGAATTCTCTTCATTTGTCAGCATCAGATTGGGTTCAGTTTTAAAATAGATCACAGATGAGCTACTTAGAAATATATGCATTTATTGAACAGGAGAGCCTCAGTTTGTCCGAGTTGTATTTGTTGGCCAAGGGCCAGCTCGGCCAGCCCTGGTTCAGTGTTTCCACTGGTTAATACCATGAGGCACTCAGCTGAAAGCAAGTGTCACGTGTGTCACCACGGAAGCAGTGTCTTCCCAGAGCTGCACGCAGGAATGTGAAATGTTTAACAATGAGCAATTTGTTTGAAGCTCCTTTTACTCCGCATATCCTTGGAAAAATGAAACCACAGGAGGCCTAAGAATCTCTAAAGGGCCTTTCTACACAGATTAATGTGGTAATTCTCTCATTACTATGTTCTGAGGGAGAGATTCCTGCAGCAGACTCTGTGCTTCACCCCCAGTTAGAACATGGATTTGCATTAAGTGTTTTAATAAAATGTGAAATTAAATGATCATCCCTGGTGTGCCTCAGTTCTTGGTCAAGGCGAGAAAGAAAATGTAGTTTCTGAGGTAGATGAAAGTACCAAGGAGAATGTTTTGCCCCCAATGAAAATTCCGTTGGTCCAGTGACATGATTCCCATAAGCTCCGTCTTCTCCACTTTGATGTTCTGTTGTTTTGTTTTTGCTCCTGTGCTCTTTTAATCTATTGAAAGTTATGAATAATGTAAGCACTCCACAGCCGTGCGATATGGATTCTGTCAGAACTAAGCATTTTAAATTCTCCTCTCTATCTTTTTATTTTCTTTTTGCACACTTTAGCAAGATAATATTGCCTGAAAGCAATCATTAATGCTGACGCTTTTCACCCCTGCTAACTACCTGCGCTTCTTCCTGTTGTGACTATAATAAAAGTGGAAACTTCTGAGCAACATCAATCTATGGATTGTTGGGCACATTAGGAAATGAGAAAAGAGAGGCATGGGCCAATAAAGGAAGATGGAGTAGGATGCTTTTCTGAGGAAACCAGTGGGACTTCTTTTCATATGGTTTATTTTAGAATAACAAAAGAGTCCTTCAACACTGTCAAGGCTGTGGTCTGTTTTTTTAAGCACATAAAATACAAAAAGAAAAAAAAAATCCTTTCCATTAAGATAGCAGGGAAGAGTAGAGCAAGGGTTTTTGCAAACTGATTGTTCATGGTAAGTATTCATTTTCCAATTGTTTCTTTCATGTTTGGTTGTGAGTCCTGCTTTTAACAGCTGAGTCATCTCTCCAACCTCGGATTCTTTCTTAAAGAAACAGAGAAATGCTGAAGCTGATAGGCCCAACAATAGCTCCATGCTCATCTAATTACATCAATGGAGTGCCATCTTTTCTATCCCTCAATACTGAAACAGCAGGAAACCCAGCTGCAACCAGAGACCTGAAATGACAGTTTAGGAATAACTGAGAAAGCACTAAAAATGCAGTAGGAAATAAGGCCAATGCTCAGCAAATGGCGGCTCTTGTTGGCCACGCAACTTTCCCACTCACTCCATGCCTGTTTTGCTGAGTATTAATTAATTTGATTGATAGTTATGTTACTCTATTCTAACATATATTTCAATAAATGATGGCCTGAGACACTCTACATCTGGACCATAATTTCTGAGAATGAGGTAGAGTCCAATTTATGTAAGAACACTGAATAGGTTGCCTCTCGTCTGCCTTGTATGTCTAGGCTTCTAGGACGACAGTTCTTCATTTCAGAGTTCTTTATTCTCTGGGTCTGATGTTGCTTTTTGTGTCAAGTTCCATATGAAGTTGCTCAGTTTGCTCTCTGAAAATGGGTATAGGAGGAAAAGTAGTGGAAAGGCAGAAAAGTTGTCCACTATATATCAAAACCACTTGTAATTATTGCCTTCGCTTGGTTCCAGCACTATCCAGTGACTTGCGGAATTTCTCAAGAGTGGTCTGTAAAGTAAGCGAATGGATATGCAGTGTAGCTGTGAACAAGAAGCAGCATGGGTGGATATGCTGTTTAGACTGAGTGTTAAATCAGGAGCACGCCCTTGATGTGAAAACACACACACACACACACACACACACACACACACACACACGCAGAGGTTCTTCATGTTTTCTGTCACGTGCATGTGCCAACTAATGATTGACCAAGAAAGTCAGAAACTGTTCATTATAAACTCATATAAAAAATGCAAAAGTCATATAAAACTGCCTGGTGGTGGTGGCCTTTAATCCTAGTACTTGGGAGACAGAGGCAGGCAGATCTCTGTGAGCTCGAGGCCAGCCTGGCCTATCCACACAGTTAGTTCTAGGACAATCAAAGCTACACAAAGAAATCCTGTTTCAAAAAAATACTAAAAATAAATAAATAATAAACCCTTTCAAAGAAAGCCATATAAACCAATGTATGCACTTTAAATATTTGAATATAAATACTACATACTTTGGGGGTTTTAAAATATTTATTTATTTTGTGTGTGCATGTGTGCATGGGTGTGTATGTGTTGTGCTGCATGTACATGCCATGCATCATGGATAGATTCAGAGGACAACTTGCTAAGTTGGTTCTAATCCTCCATCATCTAGGTCCTAGGGATCAAAGTTGGGCTTCAGGCATGGCAGTAGGTGACTTGTTCCATGAGCCATCTCTGTGGGTCCTTGGTTTTTTATATTCTTCACTCGGGGCGAGGACGCAAAATAAACAAAGAGAGGCAGACTCCAGTGAAACTCCAGGCTTAGCCCAGACTGCTGCCATTTGAGCATCCATCCCTGTAGGTAATATTACTATGTACTTGTTTCTCCTTCTTGGCAGTAAAAGCTGAGTCAAACCTTGTTAGAATCTTTAAAAATGTGTGATCTTTATTTCTTGACCCAACATGGACAAACTAAAGGCGCATTGTTAATCTTGTTTTATTTCTCACTTCAAAAATTGACACACAATTTAGTTATTTCCAGGAAGTCTGATATATTTCTCTTGTGTTAAAGGGTATTTCTACCACAGTCTTAAAAACACTGAGCAACATTACAAAATACAAATCAACAAAAGTTCAAGGTACCTTTCACATATCAATCAAACATTGACAAGCTCCTCCCTTTCACATTACAGATGGCAGAGAGCAAGTAGAGGGTTGTAACTGATGTTCTAAACTCAGGTTTTCAGTGGACTCACTGAGTCTCTGAAAGGAAGGTTTTCTTCTCCTGAGAAAAAGTATCTCTTATATTTTGGTTGTGAGCCTAGCCTCTAATGGCTGAACCATCTCTCCAACCCGAGAAAAAGTATCTCAATTTAATGCATGTTACATTGAATGTTCATAGATTATAATCATACTCTTTGTGATATTTCCTTGTAAAGATAGTCTGTTTGCTTACATTCTGACAGTATTTGGAGCACATTTTTACTCATTTTAAAAGCACCAAAGGAAAATCTCTGTCTTCCATTCTAATCAAAATCTAGTTAATGCTCAGTTAAGTGGCCTATTCTAAAACATGGCCACTTCTGCCCATTGGTAAAGAAGAGAACTCATTGGTTAAAACCCACTGCTGCCACCTGGTGTCCATCGTCAGGCACTGCCTCAGCTTGATGCCTTTGTACATCAGAAAGACAATCACGCTTTGAGGAGATAGAGACTGGGACAAGATACTAGAGACACAAAGGCAAAGGAAGACAGAGGCAAGGAGGTGGGGTAGAGAGCAGTCATTAGCAATGACACTTGTCATTAATTATTTAGGAAAAGTTTGTCCCTTCCCACTGACTCGTATTTGAACAGCCTAGGTTCCAGGCATGGCTTTTTAATATGTTTGTCATTTGAATTCTTTGAAGGCTTTAAATTGATGAATACTAAGGATAATGCTGTAGCTTAAGGCAATCATCCATATTGATGAAGTTCACTATAAATAGATCTGTGCTGCAATAACCCATGTGTAAAAGTAATGTGTCTTTTCCCCCCCATGCCTATTGATTGCAAACCCTCTAAGGATGCTATTGTCAACTGTTCTGCCTTCATCAGAGGAGAGGAAAACCACAGATCACCTACTCATTTTGCTTTACAAGTCAGAGACAAGTCCAAAAAAGAAACCCTTTGCTGTATTCTAACTGAACTGATTAAACAACTACACTCATTTTTCTGGCATGAGAAAGCAAGCTTTTATTGAATAGAAACTACCTTTCAGAGGGTCCAAAATAATGATTTTAATGACATTAAATGGTCCATGCCCATATTCTAGAGAATATCCATATATCTAGTCATGGAGGGTACATCAGAGCACACGGACTATCATGTATAATAGAATTGTGAATTTGAGGAATTTAGAGATGGAGTCTATTCGATAATTCTGTGTCTTGTTAACCAGAAAGCCAACAGGTAGATGTTCATGGAAAGGCAGGAAATCTCCTTTTGACAGATGGAGAGTTCTACCAGGAACGCAAGTAACTCATCAAAATCCTCAGCAATACTGGGTAGGGATCTTTTGAGAATTATTTCTCTGCGAATCTGATATGGATTTCTGAGCCTGCATCCAGACCTGTTGAATCTTTGCTGTTCTCGCCTCTTTCCAGAAGCCAAAGCTTTGCAGAGTAAAATTGGGAGTCTGCCTTACTGCTGTGGCTCAGAGGAGTGCTAAGACATTCCTTTCTGGGTTGCCAAAATACAAACACTATGAGGTACTGCCCATGTCTCCTCATGGCTGTAGATCTGTAGGTCCCCATTTTCTTGCTTGCCCGAGAATGTCTTTGGCAGCTACAGGAAAATATGATGGCTCGTGTAATATATCAACCTGACTTGGTCACAGGGTGGCCATGCATTCAGCCAAACTTATTCCAGGTATGTGCGTGAGGGTGTGTCTGTGGAAGGTTAACAACTGAACTAGTGAAAGGAGAAAAGCAGATTCCACTCTCTAATATGGGTGGGCCTCATCTAGTCAGTTGGAAGTCCGAATAAAACAAATACCCCAGCCTTTGAGCTGGATTAATGTTTTGATTTTATTGTCTGAATATTCAAATTAGAATTATTGGTTACTTTGCTCATTGCTGTAATTAAATGCCGGACAAAAGACAATTTAACAGAGAGAAAGATTTACTTTGGCTTACAGTCTGGGAGAGCAGAGTGCATCATGTTATAGAAGGTATGGTGGTTGGAGTCCAATATGTTTGATCACATGGCTCCATAGTCAGGAGGTAGAGAGATGAATGCTGGAGCTCTAATAACTTTATCCTTTTTCAGTCAATCTGAGACCCCAACCCACAGGATGGTGCCACCCACATTCAGGTTGGATCTTCCGGCTTCAGTAAACTATTTCTGGAAACTCCCACACAGACATTCCCAGAGATGTGTCTCCCACGGGGAATGTAAATCAAGCCATACTGATAACAAAGATTTACCATCACAGCACAATCGTGTTCCTCAGTTTTCAAGCCTTCCAGATGTTTTTCTGAGTCTACATGATCATCTCTCAAGGTTCTCGGGCTTGTAGACTCAAGCTGGAAGGATGCCAGGGTCTCTCTGGGTCTCCAGCTTCTGCCTGTATATCTGGGGACTAGCTGGCCTCCGTAATTCTGTCATAATTGTCTCTGATTCTCTAGTGTGGAATACAAATGTAAGCTTTATAACCTTTATCATGGATAGTTCACAGCGAGACTGAGTTTTCAAGGCTGTCATAGTCTCATATAATACAGTCTAATGAAGAGGGTGACCTTCAGTGTCTTATCTTTGTTTATAGTTAATGGAAGTTCACCAGTCCCGCCTGCACTAGAAAGAAAGGAATTCTTTCACATGGCTTTACTCACTGGGTGTTTCCCAAGGGTCTCTCTCCCACAGGACATTAACAAAGGCTCAGCAGCGCTGAGAGAAGCCAAGAGGTCTGGAGAAACACTAGGTTACAGGAAGCCATGGCCACCCCTATCCCTGAAGGAGAAAGGAGACAAGCAGGTCTCAGTAATGTGTGAGACTTACAGCCACAGCCAAGCGCATCACAGTGAGGTCCACAGCCTGTAGTGAGGTGCACAGCCTGTAGTGAGGTCCACAGCCTGTAGTGAGGTGCACAACCTGTAGTGATTTCCACAGTCTGTAGTGATGTCCACAGCCTGTAGTGAGGTCCACAGCCTGTAGTGATGTCCACAGCCTATAGTGAGGTGCACAGCCACCATGACCCCCTGGTCTAGCAGGAGTACAAAGATGGTAAGTAGCTTTTCTTCCTTCTAACTTTCTGTACACTGTTTGCGCCTCCCATGAGCCAATCTGACAGAAAGACATACAACAAAGGTCTAATAGATGTGATCCACAGACATCAGCCAAGGAGGGCAGAGAACGAGGAAGATACAAGTTAAGAGAGGATTTGGAGACAAATAATTACTCTGAAAAGGATGTAGCTTTTGACTCTTCCAAGTCTCATTGAGACTAGTAGTGTCTAGGAGAGCAAATGAGAAAACCGTCTTTTATCTATATTCTTTCTTACTTATTATAAGTAGTGTGTATACAGGTCAGAGGACAACTTACAGGGGTCAGTTCTCTCCTTCCACCATGTGAGTCCTGATTAGACTTAGCTTTGAGTGTCTTTAACTGCTGAGTCATTTCACCAGCCCATATTTTCTCCTTATTCTTTATCAAAAATAAATATTAACCAAAGGATCTACAATGGTGCTCAGAGAACCAAAAAGGCTAAAATTCTGAATCATCTGCAGAGCAGCACAGCTTGGCTTCCTTGTGGATAATCTGAGAGCAGAGTGCATGGCCGCTGTTCTAACTAGAACAGAAGAATCAGCAGCATGCAGCATCCTAAGCATGGAATCTGTTCTAACTAGAACAGAAGAATCAGCAGCATGCAGCATCCTAAGCATGGAATCTGTTCTAACTAGAACAGAAGAATCAGCAGCATGTAGCATCCTACCCCAGTGATGACATGAGGAAAATGTGCTTTATGAAAAAAGTGAACAAATTCCCCTCCCCCAACACAGGGACCAAGTGACATCTGGCAGTCCTTCACATTTGAATTTACAGCATAGTGTCCATTTATAAATGAGTTGGGAGCTATAGAAACAGGGGCATGCTCCTACTGGGGGGTGTTATTTTAGGGAACAGCCTTTCATTAGGCAAATTTACAAAAGTTAAAGCCAGTTGACTACGAGGTCAGCATTTCTAGACAGCTGCTCAGGAGAGCACATTACTGGGAGGGGTGTCCTTGGAGAATAGGAGCTAACTGCCTCTGGAAGGGCTAAGAAATGAGTAAGGACAGGAATTGAAAGGAATTAAGCCACACATTCTTCATTATGTCTGGGTGTTTTCAGAGTATAGGAGAATGGGTTGCAATTATCCCACAGTGAATTTAAAAGTAATATCAGTCTTAATAATACACTCATAGACTTTAAGTACATCACATAATTGAATAATGCTAAAATTATAAGAGATGTAGAAAGCAGGGAAAGATCCTAGAGACAGAAGACTTAGGCAGTAATCTATAGCTAATAAAATTTACCTGACTGTGAAAGCTGGTATTGTCTCAAACTTCTATTAACTATTTGTTCATTAGAATAAATTATTCTCCAGCTATGGAAGGTTCATCTGAATTCCAAACTCACATATGATCACTGGGTATGAATTCATAATGATGAGACAGGATATGGATTTGCAATGATGAAATAACTCTAAGTCTCTTTTTAAAATACATAAGCTGGAAAATCATTAGCCATGGCATTTCATCCTCTCTGGTCTATCCAAGCATGCACTCAGACAGAAAAAAAAAAAAAGGAACTCATTAGGGAATAGGTGTGAGGGAAAGTTTTTAAAAGTTCTCCATATAAAATCTTATTTAATACAAGAGGAAACTTTTTTTTGAGACTCTTGAGCAGTAGATAAACTATAATGGGAAACTTGTTTTATATTAATAAAATATAGTGGGAAATTTATATTTGTTGAAGGGGACTAAATGATATATATTAGATAAAGAAAGTTTTTCAAAAATTCCTTTCACATTCACTTTAACAGCGAAGAGGCACTATATAGTTATGTAATAGAACATTAAGGGGAATTTGGTACTTATCTTTTTAATATGATCATCAATCAAGATACTTCAGGGAATATAGCATTGGAAGTGTATTTTATAGAATAAAATTTATATCAATTTCCTCTAAGAGTAGTTAAATTCTATTATGTAAAGTAGTCATTTTACATTGAATAAGATGGGATTAGAACAAGCACGGTGGGATTTAAAATATCATCCCTCCATGGTTTTCCACTCTCTTTCTACGCGTGTCCCATCTGTGGTCTGTAATCCCGAAACCACATGCAGTGTAACCAGCCTCTTCCCAACTCTTTCCCTGTCTTCCTCATTTAACTCTGTTCCCTGCATACAGTGGCACTGTGTGTGGAACCCAGGGGTCCGCTTCCATACATTGCATGTAACTTTGCACAGACAGTTCTCTCTATCTGAAATGCCTTCAGTTTTTCTCAGTCATTTCTCAGTCACTCTTTCCTGTCTTGTGAGCACAGTCTTCCTGTAGACCTGATCTTGCCCACACCCCACCTCTAGCACATCGGGGCTCCAAAGCTTGCTGCACGTGCATTTATCCTGTCTCTCTCCACCGACAAACTGCAAGACACCCGATTCCTGCTTGGATTTACCTCAGTACCAACACAGAAACTCAAAACTTCAGTAATTCTTTGTTTAACGAACAGATGGTTAAATCAATGACTGAATACTGGAGTTGATCTATTGAAAATCAATAGTCTATTTCATACACGCAGGAAGAGAATAATGAATTTAAAACTTCCTGTGTCCGTCTAAAAATCTATTCCAATATTAAATGCAAACAACGGGGCTGATACGTCCTTCGATCTCGCGTGTCTACCAGCTCCTGCTGTCCCAGGATCACATTCAAGCCTTACTCTGCAGACAGTTTTGCCAAACCGCAAGTTAATTGATAGTGATAGCGCAGGTAGACGATCAGAAAAGACACCAATAGCTCATAAATGTATTCTTGGAGTAAATATGAGAGGAAGAAGCCAAACCCATTGTAAGTCGGATATACCGCAGAATTCAATCTTCCTTTCTTGATTTTTTAGAACCAGCACAAAACGTGATGTAGTGCTTCGTCTGAGCCGGTAGAGGGCAGTCCACACTTCTTTAAGAGAACTGCGTGGGAGCCGCGGGAACTTGGCAACACAGATCCCAGGGTTTTGTTTGTTTGCTTATTATTTTTATTTCTTTAGCACAATCCTAAATCTCCTCAAACATCTCTACTCTTTAATCTATTTTGCTGTTATCATCCTTTCATCAACTTTTACGAGCGATTTCAAACTGAGTATCCTCATGACATGACGTGCAGAGTGGTGGAGGGGCCGGCAGGCCGTGGGGCGGCCAGAGAGCGGAACCCAGGCCTTCGCTGCCATGCCACCAAGTTGCTCAACCTTTCCAGTCCTCCGTGTTCTTCCCTTTAAAACACAGATAATGGATATTTGCTTCTCTGTTCAAAACAGAAGCACCGGCTTTCACGTTTCTTCGTGTGTGAGCAAACATCGTGTTGCAAACGTCTGTCCAACGCCACATCTTGAAAGGCGTCATGGCAGAAACCAAAAGTGCATACCCTGAACAAACCTTGCCAGGTGAGCAGCATTTTTTCTGCCAGGAGTTTGGAGTGGGCCCAGTCAGAGTAACCTGATAGAGGCCGGGTGACAAGAAAGGGGCCGCCTGGTGCAAACCTCTTGGGCCTTCTGTTAGCCGCCGGCTGGAGGATTGACAGGATTAAGTCAGAAAGGCTGCCCCGTTGCGAAGCTCAGCAGGGCTCTCAGGCTGGGAAATAAGAGGCATGCACATAGATAGATCCCTTGTTTGCCTCTAAAGGTATCTGCTGCGGTCAGCTCAGGGTTTTTTGAGGAGGCCCGAGTTGCTTCCAGAGGCTGTAACACTACCACAGACCGGCTGACTATAAGGAACAGAAATTTACTTCCTGCAGTCTAGAGACAGAAGTTTTAGTTCAAGGCACTGATGGACTCCTGGTCTGTCCATTTATTTTCTGAAAACTTGTGTGTGTGTGTGTGTGTGTGTGTGTGTGTGTGTGTGTGTGTGTGTGTGTGTGTGTGTGTGTGTGAATAGCTGTTTATTATTGCACTTTGTAACACCATATCAACTGAGCTTGCCTGGGCAATCCCTCAGCTGTAAAATGAACACAGGAGACTGTCATAGACCCTTTATTAGTATGAGAAAGCCCAGCATGATGACATCTTGAGACCACATAGAAATGAGAAATCTCAGTCCTCATCTTCCATATGCTACTTATGTCCTTTCACATTGTGTATAGTGGTATGTCTTTTACTTCAAAAGAAAATATTTTCTTACAGTCTTTAATGCACTAATGTTAGATGCAAATTAAACATGGTTGGACCTCATATCCACCTGCTCCTGCAGAGGTAAGCAACTTTGGAGTGGAAATATTTGAATGAAAATTGAGGGAAAAAAAGAAAGAAAGAAAAGAAATCGTTTTTGTAGTGAACAGACTTGTTTTCTCTGCTGTCATCCCCGGGGTGGTTTGAATGAAAATGGCCCCCAGATGCTCATAGGGAGTGTCACCATTAGGTGGTGTGGCCTTGTTGGAGAAAGCATGTCAGTGGGAATAGGCTTTGAGGTTTCAGATGCTCAAGCTAGGCCCAGTGTTTCTCTTCCAGCTGCCTGTCAATCCAGATGTAGAACTCTCAACCCTTTCTCCAGCATCGTGTCTGCTTGTGTGACCCCATGCTTTCTGCCATGACAATAATAGACTCAACCTCTGAATCTGTAAGGCAGCCCCAATTACATGTTTTCCTTCATAAGAGTTGCCTTGGTCATGGTGTCCCTTCACAGCAGGAGAAACCCAACTATGACAATCCCCTAAGCACTACATCATCCCAACTACTGACGTGGCATTTACATTGTACTCTGGATTATCAGTAATCTAGAGATAATTGAAATAAAGGTTTGTATATGGTGAATGCAAATATTATGCCATTTTGATATAGGACGTGAGTATTCTATATAAAATGATGTGTGTCTGCATAGGGGAATTCCAGAGACAGTCCCTTGTGGATTCTGAGGCACAACTGTGCCTTGAAATGTCGAGTCCTGTACAAATCTTACATACTTCATCACTTTAAACATCGGTTGCCATTTGGTTTCACAATGTTTTTACTTTTTGTGATGCCTTAGCTTTATTCTAATATATTCATGCAGTTCTACCTACTATTGAGAATTTTTTTCTGATATTATAAATTGTATTAATAGATTGTCCTAGAATGAATTCCAGTTGATTGGTATGTAATGCTTTAAATGTGTGATGCTGAGTAGTGTGAGCTACCATTTCATGTAAGATTTATGCATCAATGGACTTGAGATGCCTCAGCTTTCTCTGTGAGGTCAGCTTTATCATTGTCAATATCCATGTTACACTCATCCTGAAATTAATTGGGCACTTTCTTTTCTGCTCTCCATAATTCTTTCGATGGATTTAAAATTGGCTGATTTGAAGTGTTGGTAGAGTTTTGTTGGAAATCCGGCTGAGTGTGGTCCTTCTACTCGGGGCTGCTCTTCAACATTCTTTGTTCTATAAAAATGGTCCCTGTGGACTTCCTGAATCTACTGGGATCTTACTTATTCATTCTTCTTGACTGTCATGTTTAATTCCATTTAGTATAGTTTTATATATTATATATTATTATATAAATATCTTCTTATTTATGATATTTTTCTTATCATTTCCTTCTATTGTATATCTCTGCTTCTTTGTCTCCTCACCCTCATGTTTAACTGGGTTTTCTTACCACTTTGTCTTTTGGATGACTTTTTCATATTTTGATTGTCTGTTCTGTCTTTGAGGTCTATTTGATTATTTTTAATTCCTCCATTGCTGTTTCGTTTTCACTGAATTTTTTAAAAATCAAAAAACAGTTTTATTACATTTAAGTATTTGTGTGCATGTGTGTATGCACATGCCTGTGCCATGGTGCATATAGAGGTCAAAGGGCAACTAGAGGGAGTCAGCTCTTTCCTCCATCATGGAAGTTTTGGCATCTCAACTTCAAGTTATCAGGTTAGTGAGAAGAGCCTTCCCCACTTGGTGTCCTTTCTTTTATTTTTGCAGGTTTGGGAGTTAACTCTTCTAGCAAATTAATTGATATCTGTTTAATGAGAAACTTGACTTGAGTCCCACCTCTGCCATGAGACTGTGATATGCTGAACTTTTACCTTGGGTTCCAAGAATTGTAATTTTGATTTTCTAATTTCTGTTTTGATTCAAATCTCCAACGTTCCTCCTGAAGGAAGCGTGTAAAGTGGTGTTACATCTAATGGTCTTTTCATTCATAGTTTTCTGTCTTTCAGTGTGGTCTGAACTTTGTGTTATTTCTGCATTTCAGAATTTTGACGCTTCTGTTAATGCATACTGTGTGGTCAAGGTACTCAGAATATTTCATGCTCTCTGGTAGCAACAGTGTGTGTGTGTTATTGCTGACTGCACAGTATACAGAGATGTACAGTCTGCCCCATTGATGGTTTTCTTAGGTCTTCTCTATTCTACCAATATTTGTGAACTTGATTTGTTTTTAGCTTGTGATATGTATGACAAAGTGTGTAATGATTTGGCTTGGTTTTATCTGTTTTTCCTACATCTCATAAATTTGTAATTTATAAAGAACATCTCTCAGCATTCCTGCATGTCAATACAATAATAATTACTATGTTTCATGAATCATAGTCTTTAGCACTAGGCTTCGTTTCTCCTTTAAGCCATTTGGGGAGTAGTGAGGTCAACAAGATGGCTCAACAGGAAAAGACACTTGCTACCCTGGGGCCACATGATAGATGGAAAAAATTTAAGCCTGGGAGTTGTCTCTATGTCCTCCACATGAGTGCCATAGTGTACACATTTGCATTCACATTTGCACACAAAATAAATGCATTAAAATATATTAAGATTTTAGGGTTAAGTCCTTGCCTAACATCAATTATGGAGCTATTCACTTTGTTCCTCTGCCTTCTTTTGTTTTCTTTTCTCTTATATTTACTTTTTAAAAAAATGCTCTCAGTTTCTTTGTTTCATGTATAGCCTTGTAGACAGTACAAATTTGAATTCTGTTATGTTTTTTAATCTGAAGAAATTAAAGACTGAATTCCATATATTTACATTTATTTTTAAACTAGTATTTTTGTTGTCAATTCCAAGGTGTTTATTTCCTTTTTTTCTTTTCAGAAGATATATTTCAATTTGTTAAGTTTCACATTGCAGTTCTAAGGTCTAACTTCATTATTTCCTTTTAAAATTAGTTATAGTCTAATTTGAAGGTGGTGACTATTGGCTCTCTACTACGAGCAAAAGTGAAATGACAAAGTAACTTCTTGTTCACCTCTTTCCTTTACTCTAGCATATAACTTAAGGTAATGGCCATTTGGACTGAGATCCCACTAATTCAGCAATAGTGTGCATAGACTACTTTTCACATTCTCTCTACTTTTTGCCTTATTTTGAGTCTTAAACTTTGTATTTCCAGACAATGTAAAAACTACAAACTAATCTATCTAGTCCATTTGATGTTTACTTAATTTAAACATTAAGCAATATCAAATATGTGAGCCCGTTCTTAGGTATCTGAATCTCATCTTGCAGTGTATATAATACTCTCTCTGGAATAAAGTCAATTTTTAGGGAAAACTCTAGGATGGAAGGAGACCCCCATTTGGTTCCTGGTGACACATAGCAGTTTCTCCAGGTAGGCAACAAACTGATGAGGACTACACACTGAGATCATCTCCAATGGCTTATAGACACTTTCAAGAGTATTCTAAGTAGAGGTGATCACCATGGAGATATAGTGGTTGTGTTAGGTAGAAGCATGGCATCCTATGTGACTGATTAAAAGTCAACATGCAGTTTTTTCCAGTTGGTAGTTGGAAGCTTTGGGAGTGAGGGAAACTGTCAGGCATCAGTTAGGTATTATGTAATTGTCACATGAGTTCTTGTTTGGTTTCCTAGTTTTGTTGCTAAACAGAGTGCTTTGTCTGCATGGACTGAGTGCTACACAAAGTGGAGTGGCTGCCTGGGCTGGTTGCTGTGCTATGGATCAAAATTCTGTTTTCTCACATGCTTGGTCAACACTTCTTTTGTACACATTGTTTCTTACAATAGGAGAAATAAACTCTCAAGCCAAGAAAATGTCTTTGGTCTTTGACTGCTCGATCTCTGCTTGCTTCCTTTGTAACTTGGGGTGATTTACTTACTTACTCTATTATCCAAGAAAAACAAAAGGCAGAATTTATCAAGAAAACAGTATTTGTCCTCTTATTGTGAGAACGTGGATTGATGAGCTAGTATGACCCTGAAGAGGTGAATACAGGGAGTGATAAAGAATACACAGACCCCACAGATGATATTACCTGTCCACCAAACTCAGGTGACTCAAGACTCTGTCAAGTTGACAGTTAACACTAAATACCACAGTTACTCTTTACATGGCTGTGACATATGTCTGACAGAAACAGATGAAAAGAAGGAAGTTCATTTGGCTTTTGATTCCAGAGGGCTGTCAGGCTGTCACGGTGGGGCAGGCATGGTGGCCCAATGCCAAGGCAACAGGAGTATGGAAAGGAGGCAGCTAAGGCTGGAACCAAAAAGATCTGAACTTCACAGACCAACCCCTAATGACATATTTCTACCCGGGAGTCACAAAGGCTCTACAACCTCCAAGAACCATGACACCTTCTGGGACCAGGCGCTCAAACATGTGAGCCTATGAAGGACATTTTACACTGAAACTAAAGCAGTGATGTTTGTAGTTCATGTAAATATCTGGCAGGTGTCTTGCTGAGGAAAAAATTGGTTAAAAAACTGCTGATCCAGTGAATCTGTCAGGCTTAGTCTACGTTAACCATGAGAGTAACCAATACTGAGCTGCACTCTACCCAACCCAGTCTGTGAGGACTATCCCTGGCATTTATGAGAGCGAGACTGAAAGCTAACCTGGTTCTAAGAGCTTTGTGGGGTCAACTGGCAGGTGCATGTTGACCAGAGACCAAGTTCAAATAATAATGTTGTTTGGTCCATCTGCTCTTCCCAGTTTTCCAGTATGTCTGATTTTTATCCCTTTTTCTTTCTTGGGTGCTTGATTGCCCTCATGTGGCCACTACCCTGGCTAAAAGTTAAATTATCATTAATGTTTATTTCTGAACAAATTATGAGGTGAAATGCAATAGGCTGTGTTCTTCAATCTGTTGGAATAACAGATAACCATCCATCCTTTTTAGTGGTTTTGGTCAGAAATCACTATGAACTTCCTATGCCTTACTTAGTTTTTCAATCTCATTTATATAGCTCTGTATACACAATGCTTAATCAGTAAATATTTTTCCTAGCTATTACCAAACACTCATCCAGGTTCAGGGAAGCCAATAAGTAAAGGTGATAAATCAATAACTCTCATTGGAGCCCACATCCCAACACTCGAGGTTGGGCTCAAACATCCAGTGATCCAAAGGTTATCAATGATCCAGAGTTATCAACCGATAACTCTGAGGATAAAGAGGCACAGCCTATGATTAAGGGAGGAGCGTCCATGAAGTATCATGGAAGACTCTTTGGATAAGTTGATATTTAAGTAGAGATGTAGAAGAAGGAAAGAAAAGAACAATAAAGGTAAAATTGTTTCTTGTTAGAAAGGGAAAGTGCAAAGGGCCTGAGACTATGAGATGTTTGGCCTGTTCCCAGATGTGACAGGGAAGCCATTTTGGTCACAGGTGTGGCAGGAAAGATGACGGAGTCTGTGAGGCACAGAGAAACAAGACTGCGGGAGTCTTTGGAACTGTGGTACGAATTGTATTTATTCTAAGACAAAAAGGCACGGGGACTGCCTTTTTCACTTATATTTTAAGATATCATTTTACTTTCTGTATTGATTTTAAAAAAGACTCAAGAGAGAAAAGATACAAGCTGAGAGTTAAGTTAGGAGGCCGTTACATTGGGTAAATATGAAGATAGCTTGGCTTAGGTTAAAAAGTGGTCAATGGAGAAAGTCAAAATTCATCTCATTGTTGTGACCAAAAAGAAAAGAAAATAAGAAGCTGCCCTTGTTGATTGGGATCCCCACAATGATAAGATGGGATTGATAATGATGGGGGGGGGACTGTGTGGGAGTGGGTTAAGCAAGGATGAAGAGGGTACAGTTGAGATCACAGAGAGGTCTGCCGACTAGACATTGAGGGATATGTCAGTACTGAGAACACAGAGAGGTCTGCCGACTAGACATTGGGGGATATGTCCAGTACTGAGAACACAGAGAAGTCTGACTACTTAGATATCGGGGAATATGCCCAGTACTGAGATCACAGAGAGGTCTAACTACTAGACATTGGGTGATAATGTCCAGAAGATAATCACACACAATTGTCAGGGTTCAGGAATTAGGCCCAAGTGAATATGTCACATTTTGGAGTCAGAAAGCTACACACAGGACTTATTACAAGGTGAAGGGATAGAGTCAAGTAAAAATGAAATTAAGCAAAAATGGAGATTGAGCCTCCATCTCTTCCAATATTTGGATTCTGTAAAATATGATGGATCAGAAAAAGAACTTGGGAAGGAAAGAAAAAAAAAAAAGAATCAGAATCCAGCTAAAGAAAGCACTTCAAAAGTCAAAAGATTACCTTTTTCAAATGCCTAACAGGCTAAGATGGGTACCTAAACAGCTCAGCAATGGCAACAAGGCAGTTCTAGTTTATCTTGAGAGCATAGGTTTCAGTGAGTTGTTGAAAAAGAAAGAATGACTTAGAGTAAAATCATAAAGAGCTGGAATAAAGAAAGCAGGAACCTTGGATACCAACAACTCAATGTCTGCTGAAAAGGAATTAATAAAAGCTGGTAACTCTTCACAGATAAATGTTGGAGGAGTTTCTTTTTTCTTGAAGAATTGTAGCATATTTGTAAGAGAAGGGGATAATATCACAGAAAAACACTAGCGTGTGGCAGAAGTGACAGGAGGGCTGTGGCTGGAAGGGCCGTCCTTCCATAACTAAAAGGGAGGTAACCTATGTCCTCACCACAGGACCAAAGTTAAGTTAAACTCAGTAGGAAAGATGAGGTATGTGTATAATGCAAAGTGGTTGGTAGATATTATGATGGAAAATTGGGAAACTTTTAACTTCCTTTTTTTTTCACAGAAATACAAAGCAAGGATGTCAGGCAAGACTAAACAGAAAGGTGACATTAGGTGTCCTTTTTCTACCATTTGAAGTATAACTTACAAAATAACAATAATAAGGAAAATAGAGTTGCTGACATATTTTTTTGTGTGTGTTTTGCTAGTAGAGAATACTTGTACAGACCAGACCACTTGTTAGTAAATCAGCTCTCTCTAAAGCCGGTCTCTGTTTGAGCTTACTCTTTGAGCAGCGATGTAAAGTTTGTTTATCTCAAAAGGCAATCATTAAATTTAGAAAATAAGAAAAAAAGAATAAAGTTTTGTTCTTAATGAAAATCACTTAAGATATGCTGTAGTTTAGATGAGCCTGAATGATAGCTTCAGAAACTTGCCCTCTTGCATGGTGACAGTAAGAACCAATGGACTTTGAAGAAATGGGACCCAGTGAGACATAATTAAGTCAATGGTGATGTTGATCTCACAAGCAATCAATGTAGAATGTAATTTCTATGGAATACCAGTTAGATCTTAGAAGGGATGGAATGTTATGGAATGCCCTTCCAATTCATAGCCATGTGGGTGCTCATTCTTGTGCGCAATCCTGCTATGATATTCTCTGTCATAATATAATGCACAGTTGACAAAATGCTGTTTAGAGTTCTAGGCACCAAAGTTTTGAGCTAAGTAGTTATCTTTTTCTTATGTGACACTCAGCTTCAAGCATTCTGTTGCAGTAATGGAAAACAGACTTTATAAGGACACAAGCCATGCAATAAACACGCCTTCATAAAAGCTGTACTAATGTGTTCATATTTTCATCATTCATCACTTATTCTTGAATGAGCATGTATTGTGCCTTTAAAATGCCCTAGACCCTGTGAGCAGCCTCGGGAAATGACAGACATTAAGTCATAGTCACCAGATTGTAGTGGAAATCAGTGTGCTAAGAGTGGACAAAAAACAACTTTCCTTTATTTGATCATCTTTAGTGACCACCCTTGCTGGGTATCTTTGAACCTTACCCACCTTAGTTCTCTGCCCTGTTCTTCTCATAAGCACAATTTAGTAATAGCGCTGCTTGTTGCCATGGCTATTACTGGAACATGTTCAAAATGCAAGAGCACACAGAACAGTGAGCAAGTTGCCTTGACAAAAAGCTAATGGGACAGTCAAACAGACAAAGCCTTAAAGGGTAAGTGGAAAATACAATCACACAGAATATCTCAAAGTCAGCGAATGAAGTCCTAGAGACTGGAGTATGGATGAAGAAACGAAGAGTTACTTGCTAACAGCTATTGTCTTTTTCTTCAGATGAATAGGAATCACTTTGCCTGGGAAAGTTAGGGGTATTTTTAGTGTTGGGGGGTTGTTTTAGAAAGAAAAAGAATTATATATTTACAGCTTGTTTCAGATATAATGTTTAGGTAGTGCTGTGAAAGTGGATGAAAGAAAGTGAATGGGTAAGGTATGCCATATTATGGTTGAGAGATCCTGTGACTTGCTCTAGAACAGTGGTTCTCAGCCTTCCTAATGCTGTGACCCTTTAATACAGTTCCTCATGCCGTGGTGACCCCCAATCATAAAATTATTTCACTGTTACTTCATAAGTGTTATTTTGCTGTTTTGAATTGTAATGTAAATAACTGATATGCAGGGCATCACGGCCCACAGGTTGAGAACCACTGCTCTAGATCATGGACAATTATGGGAGAAAACATGAACAGTACAATTTTTTGTTTGCTTGTTTTCTCCAAGTGTGCGACTGACAAGGCTTGCCGAATGTTTTGCTACACAGCGTGGAGAAACACAATGGAGTGACAGTTTCAGAAGCTTCTTTGTGTATTCCTGGGTGAAAAGTAGAAAGTGACACAAATAACAGAAACTAGAATTCCAGGAGAAACTGAAAACTTGCCTCTGTTTGCCATTTTCTTCCTTCCTTTTAGGAGAAAAGTTACTTGGGCTGGAATCGGGTCTGATGTTTGGTTTGTGGGTGTGGACTGGACAGTGGAAATAAACAAGGACACTGCGCAGGAGACAGACACCAGAAGTTTTCATTGCAAAGTGCCAGTTAAAGCCTTGTGAGATGATGAGCCTCCAGGTGGTAATATCTGCAGTAAGACAATGGATGGAGGATGCCAGTAACTGAGAGGTCAGCCAGATGAAATCGGGAGAGAAGGACTTAGGGAATTTGCAAGTATTCCGAGACAAAGCTCCTCCGCTAACCCTGAGTCACACAGTGGTGACTTTTTGAGTTCAGCTTCAGAGGACACAGCACATATAGGAGAATGGAGACAAAACAACAAGTGTATAAAAATAATAAAGATTGGTCACAGATATTATGTACCCCAAGATACGGAGTAATGATTAGGAAGCATCACCCTGAGGTAGGTAATAAAACGGATGAGGTTGGAGAGATTTTACACTCCAAACAGCTATCTCCTGCAAAGCTAGGTTATATATCGTGGTAGATGGCACACTTGTGGCCAAATAAGAAAATGGAATATGAGGCTAGAGAATAAAGTCCAATGATGCACTCGGTTACAAGACTCTGGTCTTTTTTTGTGAAAGAAAGTATGTTCTAAAATGCCAAAGCATGAAATAGCCACTGCCTAAATGCCCTCTTGAAACTGAAATAAAGAAGCAAACCCAGAATGCAAAGCTTGACCTGAGTCCTGGACTCTGTACTAGGCATGGAAAGAGGAATGTGTGGGTAAGAATGTCTGGCTATTTTCTCTGTGTGCCCAGCATTAGGAAGAAGCCGCTGTGGATATGATTGTCCAGATCTACTGCATTTTGCTCTTTCTTTGGCATGTTTTCTGTAAATGTAAAAGCAACAGTATTTGTGTGTCACCTTCTCTGTGGTTTTTAACCTCCACTACCTCATGGAATTGATAATACTATTTTGATCATTATAACGATGTGGAAAATGAGGCATGGAATGAGGTAGTTCCTTCGTTATCTAGAGTAGGTACAGGCTGAGTCAGGATTTAATCAGATTCGGGTATTTGATCTCTGTGACCTTCTGCAATATATCAACCTATTTGCTCAGTAAACAATGTCTGAGCCTATAGAAGATTCCTCTAATTTGTTTATTAGCTGAGTAGATTCTCATTTAGTTACATGCATCAAAACTGAGAGGGACCATCTTTATGGGTTCACATTTAAAGTTTAAACAAAATAAGAAGCTTTTATTTCATAAAATTTAAACTATAATAAACACAAAAAAATGATAAAGGGAGAAAGCAGCCTTGTAAATAGCAGAGGACACTCTCTCTAAAATCCTATGCAAGGTGGTGTAACAAGAGCATAGAGATTCCTCACACATTCTAAACACTATGTTGGTGATATGCCTGAAAGGAAGCATTAAAAGATGTTAGAATTGTCTCTGTAGGTTTCCCCATCATGATCTTGATGCCCCCTTGCTGATAGACTTCCTCTTCCCTCTCTTAGACTGGACTCCTGGAGCTCAGCCTGGTGCTTGGCTGTGGATCTCTGCATCTGCTTCCATCAGTTACTGAATGAAGGCTCTGTGATGCAACCGAAGCAAGCTCGTGAGAACTCATGAACTTTAGACCAATAGCTGTGGAGCCTGCATGGGACCGGACTAGGCCCTCTGCATAGGTGAGACAGTTGTGTAGCTTGGTCTGTTTAAGGGGCCTCTGGCAGTAAGATCGGAATCTATCCCTGGTGCAAGATCTGGCTTTTTGGAGCCCACTACATATGATGGGACATCTTGCACAGCCTTGATGCAGGGGGAGGGCCTTGAACCTGCCTCAACTGAATGGACCAGGCTCTGATGACTCCCTAGGGAAGGCCTTATGTTTTCATAAGAGGAAATGGGGAATGGGGTGTGGGGTGAGGCTGGGGAGGGGAGAAAGAGGAGGGATAAGAGGGGGATCTGTGGTTGGTATGTAACATAAATAAAAAATTTCTTACTAAGAAAAAAAAAAAGATGTTAGGAGTTCTGTGACCATTTACAACATGCCCAGGGGGGATGATGACAAGTTTACAATCCTGGAGAAATGATGTTGCCATTATTAAATAGTTGAAGATCATAGAGAAACATTGATTAATAGAAAAATTAATTAAACTTTCTTTAGATTATACACACAAAACCACTCCTGTTGCATTGTTCCTTAGGAGATATCTGGGATCCTTAAGAGGTGTGTGTGTGTGTGTGTGTGTGTGTGTGTGTGTGTGTGTGTGTGTGTGTTAAGTGTGTGTGTACGTACACACATGTGTGGAGTTCAGAGGTTGACAGCACATGCCTTTATCATTCTCTCACCTCTTGATGGACCTAGAACTTGAAGATTCAGCAAGCTCCAGGGATTCCCCTGTCTCAATCTCCTCAGTGGTGGAATTATAGGCATGCACCACTACTCCTGGCTTTTTGTGTGGGTGCTACATGCTGAACTTGGGTCTTCAGGTTTATGCAGCAAGCCACTTACCACTGAACCCCCTCCTCAACACTCTTTAGGAGTACCCTGAGAAGATGTAGGGTTTTAACTTTATGGAAACCTAGAATATAATACCTTGGAGACATTGTATATTGTGTACATATTCAAATTAGAATATTAAAAATTGCTCTGGGAATCTCTGGAAGATAGATTTGAAGAGACAAATGTTAGGAGGACAAGTGCTTTATAAAAGGGATGTGTGCTCTTCATGAAGGCAGGAGCAGAGCAGAGCAGGACAAACGAAAGTGATGGGGAGCCAAAACGAAGGTCAGTGGACAGAGTTTCTAAATAGGCAGTCTCCTGGTGCCATTCCCAGGCCAAATGTCTGAAGTCTGCAATGGGTAACATTTTTTTCTCCCTAGTGGAGAGGGGAAGTCAAGACATCTTGAATCTCTGTAAATTTATGCCCTGCTTTTAGGCAAATGGAGGGCAGGCAGTGCTCTGGCATTTTGTCTTCCCACTATTTTCAGCTCAGAGCATCTCTACCCACAGAAGCAAATCCCAGGGTGGCAGCCTCAGGTTTCCCACACTCCTGTTTTCTTCATAGCAGGGATTACTCCTCAAGCTTTGCTTTGAAAACATCTTAGATATTGTATGTTTATTTATTATATATTCATCTTTGGCAATATGTTTTTTTTTTTTTTACTTTTCATCATTTTTAATCATTGCACATGACACTTCGTTACGTAAGGAGCCTTTCATACAAATATGTGTATGTTATGGATTGAGCACATTGTATACATTATTTGAATATTTTCTCTGGAAATTTTTCATCATATATTAGAAAAAAAGACCTTAGGCTGGCAGTTAACGTCACTTGCCAAGCCTGATGACCTCTGTTTGAACCCCAGAATCCTGTCATTGAAGGAGAGAGCTGCTTACTGAAATTTGACCTCTGACTGTCTCATATGTGCCATGGCAACACACCCACACACATACACACCAATAAAGAAATACAACTTCAGTTAGATCTCTAGGGGATTCCAAATTTACTGTACATCTGTAGAGAGGAACGGGCCTCGCCAATGATGGTGGGATGCTGTCCCCTGTCCATGGGACACAGCAAGGGGTCTCTGGGTTGTATGACTTTGGACTTCTTTCACTCTTCTCCCTGGGTAAAATGGTGACCAAGGACAAAACAGACACAGAGAATTTTTGTCACCCACAGAACCGAGACCATGTTACTTGAATAAATGACATGTTAAGCCATGCTTGGCCATTATACTTCCTGCTGAGAGCTGTGACGAATCACAGACTTCAAACTGCCACCATGGAGAAAAATGAGTTCCTCAGGAGAGACCTGTGTTTGTCTTCCTTGTCTAACTCATCATTAAGAACAAATATCTAGCAGAGAAGACTGTTCACCAACTGACATTGGAACTTTGCCCTCTGTTTTCATTACACATTTTAAACAAGGAAAATCTGAATTAGTTAATTCTCTCTATCGGTTCCCAATCTGTAATTAGTGAAGTAGCAACTTGAATAAAAAGCTTTTTAAAATGCATAATGCAAACATGAGAAAAAGCATGCCTCTTGAGCAGTAATAAACATCTTCAACATTTTTTCAGAAGTGTATTTTTGAAGCTAGAATACTTAATATATGTGTGTGTGTATGTGCATGCATGTGTGTATGTGTGTATGCATGTATATGTATCTAACAATATACATCATATATATATGGCCTTAAGTTGACATGGGTAGTTGACATGTATCTGACTTACATTTTGAAGCTTTATATCTTCCTTAGAAGACATTGATTAGTAAACATGTATTAAATATTAATTATGTGTATCATGGTTTAAGAAGCTAACTTTCTGCTGACTGTATTTTCCAATGAAAACAGAACAAAGCTAGAATAAAGTAAAGCATAATCAATATATTTCAAACTATTAGATATACTGCTTGTTTGCTTTGTGAGACACATTGACTTGGATTTCTTCTTTCACAACTTTAGATCCAAACCACTCTGCATATTTCAAGCAAAGGACTTAAACCTTAATTCTTCTTCTTCTTTTTTTTTTTTATCTTGTAGCACTAATTTGCTTCATTAACAATAAGATTAGGTAAAAATTGACACCTAGAGCACTTACTGTTTAGGTGAGGGTTTTTTTTTTTCCTGGAACAATCAATTTCATTTTACATGCATTACCTCAGCGATCTCCAACATTGTTCAAGGATGGTGTTATCTACAGTTTGAAGATAAGAACAAAAAAGGAGAGGAAAGACAAGCAACTTTGAACTTGAGTTTATCTTATGATGCAACTGTTACCTGTCTTGTCTACTTTATTGACACTATGAGCCAGATTCAAATTTCGCACCTGTTAAGTACCTCGAGGGATTATTGTGTGTGTGACAGCTTTGCCATCAATTTCCTTGGCTTGTCCTTAGTCAGCTGCCCTTCTGGTACCATATACAAATACCACCAACTATGTTTCCTGTGAGCAAAGCACAGAACTCTTTGTCAAAAGAAAAGGACAGTTGATTCATAAAAGATCTGGATTTTTCATTTTTTTTTTTGTAAAAATTAATCTTAAGATAGATTTCTCAGTAAAGGTAGGAGTGTGCCTTGACAAGCTGGTGAGAATAGCATCATCATTTCACACAAAATATATGGCAGGCATTAATTTCCAGTGTCAGATCAATTCATTGACCATAACTATCAAGAGCAAGAGAGACCGGACAATTAATCCCTTTATGACACGAAATTGCTGTGTAACAGAAGTGTAGCCTTCGCTGTCCACCCAGCCAGCTGTTGGCTACTGTGCTTCCAGAGGCTGCAAAGAGCAAGGTGCAGGGCATCTCTGACTCAGATTTTCATGCTTCTGCTCTTCTTGATGACTATTTTGTGGAAAACTCTTTTTTTCTCTCCAGCACTCTCCAATTCTTCCAAAAGTGCTATTCCTAAGGTAGAAATATAAAAAATTAAATTTAATGCAATAGTTCTCACCCCCTATAATTTGATCAATATTCTCTCTGTTATGAATGTGTCTGCATTATAGGTGTCTTCTATCTAAACTGATCAAAGTTAGATATGCACATATATAACCTACATTTATATGCACAACATATGTATACCAGGAATGCATATATTGACATATATTTCAATTTCATTTGGCTTTGGCTGGTTCCTGTCTGAAGCTGTCAGTCTCCTGATGTTACCGTTTATCTGAATCCTACAGTTTATCTCCAGAGTGAGTTTGACAGCCCATAACTCAGCTTTAAGTTATCAAAGCAGGCTTCTTTCTTCTGTTTTATACCAGAAGTTTCATCAGACTCAGAAGAGCCTCTCTAATGAGCTTAACTTAACTGTTCAGCCCAATATCCACCTAAATGCCTGTGAGTAGTGGGCATCAACATGGACTCCTTAAATTTAAGTGAATAAGTGAGCTCCTTTTAAAAACATCATGGTGATGTCTAGTTGGCATTAATTGGTTGCAGCAAGTTTGGGGCAGATTGCATCTGTCGATATTAGTCATAGTCACTACTAGTCAACAAAGGTGGTAGAACCTTTGCCTGAGACTGCTCAGCAAGCCAACAGGGCAGCACCTTTGCTAGTGGATCTAAGCAGCAGTAAAGGACGGAGGAAGCATACACAAGAGGCAGCTGACAGGATTAAAAATCTCGGCTCCTGGGGTCTGTCTGGATTTGAAGCCTAGTTTGGCTATCAATGCTCTGAGACTGTGGACCAATAGTTTATACTTTTTACTTAGTGGAGATTTGCAATATCAGCCCCATAATTGTCAGGTGAGAGCATCTGATACTGATGCATAAAAGCCACCAAAACAGTTTTTGAAACAACCAAATGGGCCAGAAAAGGTAGATGGTTTCTGTTATTGTTCTCTCTCTGTTTCTCTGTGTGTGTTTCTCTCTATGTCTCTGTCTCTTTCTTTTTTGTTTTTGCTTTGTTTTTTTTTTTTTTTTGTTTTTTGATGTCTCTTCTTAATTGAAAAAAGCTTCTTCTCTCATACAATGCATCCCAACCACAGTTTCCTCTCCCTCCACTCTTCCTAGTTCCTCTCCACCTCCCCTCTCCCGTGATTTACTTCCCCTCCATTTACTCTTCAGAAAAGAGCAGGCCTCCAAGAGATGACAGCCAGACAGGACAAAACAATATACCATAAGACAAGGCAGAACCCCTCATATGGAGGCTGCACAAGGCAACATAATAGGAGGAAGAGTCTCAAGATCAGGCAAAGGAGTCAGAGATGCACTCACTGCCACTGTTAGGAGTCCCACAAAAGCAAAATTACTCTTTCACTTTGTTTAATTAAAACCAAAATACTCCTCCTTCTTCCAATTCCTTGGGACTAGTACAAATATCAAAATAAATACTTAAATACAGTTGTCATCCTATGTTATATTTGAAAGCGAACTACTTCAAATCCTGCTAACGGGATGCTAGCTAATCCTAATGTTCCTTAGGACTCTATGCATTGACCACTCAGTTCTGACTCCTTTATGATGCTGTAGGAAACTTGGGTAACTTGCAGAAATCCTGAAGTCTCTCTAGGCACACTATTTCTGCTTCTCTGAGTACAGAGAATGTGACAGACATCTTGCTAGCTCTTTGTACCCATGGTGCCAACACATACCCTGTCCAGAGCTGAAGAGTGTGGTGGATATCTCACAGATGGAAATTACCACTCTGCCAGATGGAGAAAGTCTGAGAATCTTAAGGCTGGAGGGTAGACAGGAAAACTAGGTATGAGCAACTGCCAATATGCTGATGATAATTTCAGGATACTCTCAATTTTCCTCACATCTCGCAAGTTCAGATATAGTCCTCTCAGCAGAGATCTTAGTCTTTAATATTTCAGCAACGCTGGCCCAAATCTCATCTTTCTTAGATCTAGATTCTAGATATTTCTGAACTAAACTTCAGTGCTCTTCATCATCAACACTTCCCTGGATCAGGCTCATCAACCACTGGGTTTCTAGAATGCCTTTGCAGACACTTGAGACACTGGAGTTTAGGGTTCCTTTGGATACTAGAGACACTGAGCTCTGGAATGCCCTTTGGGATGCTAATGCCATGGTGTAGGCTTCCTCCCAAATGCATAAAGAATTTAGTGATTCACACCAACAGCCATTAGACTAAAACTCACACCAGAGTATTTAACCCAAATCGGTAAATGTTGAGTAGCACTAGACAGGTAAGTCCCTGTCACCCATCTGCCACAATGCCAAAAACGTCTATTAGTGTCCTATACTTCTTTTTATGTTTTAAATTTCTGTTGTCACTGATAGATATATACATATTTGTTGAGTATATATATTCTTACACACACACGCACACACACACACACTTGTTGAAACAGAATCTCAATTTGTGGCTCAAGGTGGCCTGGAGCTCACTGTGTTAGCTTGGATGGCCTTGATTTTGTGGCAATCCTCCTGCCTCACCATCCTGAGTGCTAAGATTATGGGCATGAGCCTCCACGTCCAGCTGAGTCCTTCAAATCTACAAAAGCACTCTGTCTTCTCTGTCTATATGATTTCTAGTAATTCTTTAACTTCCACAGACTCCCCACATGGTCCATGTATACATCTTATATCATTGATTACACAAGGCCAATGTAATTGTGAGACTTTAGAACCTTATATTTATTCTTGTTACCTATTCCATTCAATCTTCAAATTTACTTTTAAATTCATACTCAGGACATGGTGGATTAAGTTACATTTCAAAGACTATCACAAGGCTTTTTAGTCACTAGCGAGTAGATTCAAATCCCATCCCTAATGTACTTCCAACCTGTTTACTAATATTTGGCTCAGAGAATTTATGATTTTAACTTAAAAGTTGTGTTCATGCAAATAACCTTTGATACTTTTGCTCTCTTGGTGTAGTTGTGTTAATTCTGTATAGATGTACCCTGATTACCAGTTAACGCAAAGGCCTCTTAAATGTCAGGAGGTGAGCAGGGATCTCAGGACTGCCAAGTATCTATAAGGGTCATTAGTTTAAAGGACTGCTAAGCAACCCAGCAACCCCCAGTGATGCTAAGTGCTATTAAACAGATGCCCACCCTTGATAATATCTACTCAAAACCCAAGGAGTGTAAATCTTCTATGTAGCTCTGCAGATTTGAGTACTGCAAGACTAATGGGTCCATATAAAATAATCTTCCAACTTCTGGGCTTAGGAAAGCCCTAAAAACAAATTAACTTTAATGTTTTTCCAAGGTTTGTTAACCTTGCTTGCTCAACAGCTGCTCTGCTTTCATAATGAAAGAGAAACGATGTCTTAATGGCCCTAAGGTTGCCAAAACTGGGGGAGTGAACAAGATTTCTGTGTTCATCAGACTCTTCCCTCTTGGTGAAGTATGATTGTCAGAATCCAGAAGTCTCTGGACATGAGCATGGTAGCTGTGATGAATGCTACAGATATGCAGCAAATACGATTGCCATGCAATTTAATGTTCCATTTTGATGCCCTGGTCCTTATTAGAAAAGGTCACAGATTGTCCTGCTCTGATGATTAATGCAAGCTCTTGCATCTTTCTGAGTTATTTCTGCAATATGTATTGTCTGTCTGTTTGCTCCTTGTTACACACTCTGCCAATGCTTACTACTTAACATGAATTTTGATAGGTGTTAAAATGGGGTGTTTCAGTCTCAGATTTTGTAGATTTCCCCTTTGAAGGGGAGAATTAAATCACTGGGTCCCCAAAAATGCTGAAAGCCTATTTCCATCAAATTGGCCCTAGAATTTTCTTTAAATTTATGCTGATAACATAATCACTATAATAAATAAGTCCCTCTTCAGAAGTCCTTAGAAAATGCAAGGCAGAAGTATTTTTTCTCAGAAACTGATTAGTTAAATCATTCCAGACCAATGGTAGTAGCAGTAATCTGTTCTTATTTCTTGTGTGAGGAAAAGCAGCATTCCTTAAGAAATAAATCCTCTTTTGCTTACCTCTAATGCTAAATATTATATTACTTGTAATTTTCTTTCTTTTTGGGGTGGGTGGGGGGGGCAAAATGTTTCAACCACTCACTTTCTGAAGTCAAAGAGAACAACAAGTTTTTATATTCTCCCTCTGTCTTCTTCAAAGAAATGGTATTGTCCATACAAATTTAAATGCCCGGATATCTAAGCTAGTACAATGGCTCAGCCTGTAAAGGTACATGCACTTACCACCTGACAGTGCAGGCCTGGTGACCTGAGTTCAATCCCCAGAACCCATGACAGGATGGAATGAGAGGACCAACTCCACAAAGCTATTTTCTGATCTTCACTGATGCACAACACATGCATTACCCCCCCCACACACACACACTGTACATCATGTGCAGCACAATAATTAACTAAATTTAGTTTAAATGATTCTATTGTTCTTGTTTTTGTTATCCATGCTTCTCATTTTAGTTTCCCATGGTAGGCAATCTAGGACACAGAAAATGCTCAAGTTCTATTTAAAGATTTATTTATTTATTATATACACAGAAGAGGGCGCCAGATCTCATTACAGACGGTTGTGAGCCACCATGTGGGTGCTGGGAATTGAACTCAGGACCTCTGGAAGAGCAGTCAGTGCTCTTAACCCCTGAGTCATCTCTCCAGCCCCTCAAGTTCTATTTAATATCAATTTAAACTGACATAGCACTCACCCAGCTCAGCTTTTTACCACTGCCCTTTGACTTTGGAGACTGGGATTTGACATGAAGACAGAATTCTCTAGGTGCTGTTCACCCAGAAGTCTCAGCTCATCACTCAACTTTCTTCCCTGGCCTTTTCTTTCTCAGACCTACCTCCAGGTTTGCTCTTAAAGGGTTAGATGGCAACTTCAAGTCAGTTACATTTCATGACACTACCAAGTTCAACATTTGGGTTTAGCATTGTTTTGGATTCTGCCACTAAATATTGATAACAAAGAACTGATCAGCTTGTCAACAGTGGGTGTGCAGAGCCAATAGAACAGAGAAAGCCCAGAACAAGGAGAAAATGTAGGTGGTAGATTAAGACCTTTATTTCTTTTTATTACCCTATCCCTTTTGCCAAATGGATTAAATCTGCTCACTTTGATATGTGAGCATATAAAATTTTACCCAAATTTAGTCAGATACTAAAAAATAACACATACTGCCAGTGGTTCTTGACCTGTGGGTCACTACCCTTTTAGTGAACCTCAATCTCCAAAATATTTTTATTACTATTCATAACAGTAGCAAAATTACAGCTATGATCAAGCAACAAAAATAATTTTGTGGTTGTGGGTCACCACAGCATGAGAGACTGTATTAAAGTTTCACAGAATTAGGAAGGTTGAGAACCACTGTTACTCTAGTAACTAGAGTAAATACTAGCATGGATTTACCCCTTGTTTAAAACCAACCAGTGATATTTAAGGCTTCCTTTTCACAATGTATGAATATTTTTATGAGAAATAATTAGGTATGAACATGTGCTGCAGTATGGATGAACTCTGAAAACATGGCTGTTTGAAGGAAGCCAGAGAAAGACCACACAAAGAGCACAGATTAGCTTTTGCCAGGAATGGAAGAGGTAGATCCTGGGGCTTGACTGTTAGTGGGCATCGAGTTACTGAGACTGCACTAGATGGAAATGCAGTAGAATTAGACAGTAGTGACAGATATACAACTTTAAGAACCTAATATAACCTACTTTAAAATCCTATATATTATCAGGGTTAAGTATATGGTAGATGAACGATAACTCAATTTTAATATGTTATTTAAAACCAAGATCAAATGTACTTGGCTCAATGCCTGCTCTCCTGGTATCTGGGGTTTTTCTAATATTTCCAAGACAAAGTCTGAAGAGACTAATTTTGACAACTCAGAACCCTGAAGCAGATGAAGAGCTGGGTATCAAGTTGGGCAAGTATGTGCATACCACTACAAGTTGATAACCTGTACATTTAACTGGGTTCTCTGTTTCTTTGTAACATGATTGTATTAAAACCCCTCCTGGACCTGAAATTTTCACTCACCTACTTATCTTTGCCTTGACAGTAGCTTGGTGAGGAGGTATATGGGGAAAGCCAATTTAACAAAATAGGAATGTACTAGAATAGCATGACAGAATGCTGGTATTTTGAGTCCCTGTTGTTTTGACCTAGCTCTTAGCTTAAGTGAGAGCCATATCACTTCTGAATTTAATATGTCTAGAACTCAGGAATTCACATTTTTTAATATTTCTGGTAATTCTTTAGACTTAGGTTTGGCAACTGTTAAGAACTTTTTGTAACTTTATATTTTTTTGAAATGCCAAATAAAAAGATGAAAATGCTATTTTTTACAAATCTGCCAATGTTGATATTTGTAAGTCATTCTTTGGGGTTTTTATCACTGACACTGCTCATGAGTAACTAATTAAATTAAGATTTCCATCTTAACAGTTCTTTTGTATTTTGAGCAAAGCCCAGATCTCCTATAACCATTCACCTGTAATGGTGGTTTTTCTATATAACATTCAACATATCTATCTATCTATCTATCTATCTATCTATCTATCTATCTATCTATCTATCATCTATCTATCTATCTATCTATCTATCTATCTATCTATCTAGATATAGATACAGATAGTTGTAGACCACTATTCTCTGAGCACAATAGCACAGCTGTGAATATTCAAGAGCACCATAAGATTGGGCCTGTTGACCCTCCTTCATAGAAGGAGGGGCTAGAAAAGGACATTGGACCACTCCTGCCTGTGTCTCCCAGCCAGCTGCAGGTAATTCTGCCCCATCTACTGCTGGTCTTGTGGTCTTGGGAGGTACCACAGTATATAGAGGTAGGAAACTGAAACAGGGGTTCCATGTATTCAGCTATGGAAGGTCATCATCTATGGTAAGCCTTTACAGTGATGCAACTGCCTTGGGGTCACATGAATTGTAAGTAGTCTCTCGCACATGATCTATAAGACAAATAGCTCATTGGTTCACTAAGCTGGACCCTGAGGAAATCGTTCCTTCAGTCTGTCATTGGTACCGCACCGGAAGTTGAGTAGATATTCATTTATCTCACTGGGAAAAGTTCACACAGCATGGTTTTATAATATCTGTGTGTGTTTGTATGTATGTATATGTGTATATAACATATAATATATAAGATATGCAATATATGTTATATATCTCCTAAATAACTGGAGGTTTCTAAAATTTGATCTTGTGTTTTAACTTCTGAGTCCTCTTATATGCAAAAAGTTTATTTTATTTTGCCTCATATGTCCTATGAGTGCTGAAAATTGTATAGACTAGTCAATCCTTTTTTATTAAATTAAATGATAATAGGACTTGGAGTGTGGATCAATGGTAGAGAGTTTGCCTGACATGCTCAAAGTCCTGAGTTCAATCTCTAGAATTAAAAAAAAAATAAATGTACATGTAAATAGTGTGTTATGATCTCCCTGTAAAGCTTTGCTGAAATTCAGTCACCATTGCTCTTGTTGTTATGGAATGCACTTTCACACAGAACACACTGCAGCATTCTGGTATTAGGCGCTGACTTTGAATGCATAGTATCTCATCCCTTTCTCATTTAGGTAAGTGCAGATGTGCTCAATCTTATACATGAGGGTATTGTTACCTAGTTAGCGGTAATGAGTAGGGTTTGTCATAAGAGTGCAAATTTCTTAAGAATTCATTCAAGTTCACTTCCCCCATGTCTTATGCATGCCTGGTTATTTGAGAAACCTCAACTGCAAATGGGTTTGTATTATTTAAGGGGTAGTGACATTTATTTTCCTTCAGGAAGACATTTCCATTTATAACACACAAGATTTTCCCCACAGGTCCTTCCCATTTGGTTGTTTTCATCCCTGCTCCATTGGTCTACTTAGCAAATGACTGCCTCACAAATGGAATGTACATTAGCTCAGCCATTATCAGTCTTTGCTAAGCAGGAGGATTGAATGGCCTCTACCAGCCTTGTCAGAGGTCTGGAAGCATGTGACTGTGAGAAGACATTTCTTTCTGGAGATTCACATCATGCCTAACTTCTAAACTCCCTAAACATAGTTTCTCATTTCAAGGAGATTACCAGTCAGTAGAAAGCAAGATTTTTTATAAAAAAAAAATAATACTATATATCCCATATCAATGTGGTGAATGCCCAAAAATAGGAGAGAAGGAGAGACAGAAAAAGAAAGTTATTCACTAAAATAAAAGTCAGAAACTGCTCACCCAAGTGTTCTAAGGATATAGAGTTTCCTAGAGAGACAAGGGGATGTTAAAGTGGCCAAAAAGCATTGGGACTGTCAGTCTGGCAGGAAACACCTCACAGGAGAAAGTCAACTGGAACTCACACACATTGATTCATATCAACATTTGAAAACATCTGTTGTTTTGTGACAAGTTCTCAAGCAGGCCAGGTTGGCCTTAAACTCACTGTGTACTGACAGATAACCTTGAACTACTGATCTTCCTGCCTCCCAAATGCGAGGGTTACATAGCATCTTACCTGGGTTTTATGCCAGGCTGGGTATTGAACCTAGGGCTTCCTGCACACTAAACTAGCACTCCGTCAGCTGAGCTACAACCCCAGACCTTCAGTACCTTTCACCAAAGAGAGGGGCTGTGTAAAGCTGGAGAATGGACTAGGCCAATGAGATATCATGGATAACAAAGCTGTCTAGGTGGCCATGGCTAGCATATTATATGGCAGTCTCATTGCACTGCCTGTGTGGCTGGTGAGATGTGAGTTTGGAGAAACACTTTACCCATTGTAGGACATTTCAGAAAGAAAGTCCTAGAGAAAGATATGAGTTTATACAGGGACAACACAGGATTATATTTCTGCTCATGAGGTAAGTTCCAGAAATTCAAGCATACACTCCAATATCACAAGACCCTCCAAGACACAAATGCCTGTCAGAAAGGGATAATGTATCCTCTGCAGGTTTGGGAATGTAATCACCACTCCCCTTTGCAATATTACTGATGCTTAAGAGTATAAAACTCCTCCACTGAGAGGGAAGTGTGTCCACACCATCTAGAGCTAGTCAACACTTGCATATTCCTGATGCTTAGGAGTATAGCATACTCCTCCACTGAGAGGGGTGTGTGTCCACATCATCTGGAGTTAGTCAATACTTGTCTAGATTAAGTCAGCCCTTAGCTAAGTATTGTGCCCTGGTGGTAGCTAGCTGGTAAAACTGTTAGGGATTTTATTTTAAATAATGGGAGGAAAATTATTTATAGTCATTAGAATTTGCATGGCTTTTGTTCAGGAATAAATTATGGACTCTTGATAGGAGCAAACGATTTAAGAGGTTTGTAGACTTAATAAATACTGGCATGGTGTCCCAGTCTTCAGTCTGATTTAGGAACTGCAAAGGCAATCCTGACTCCTTTAGGGATGAAGCCGTGGTTCATTTTGGGTGACCAGTGAAGTGAAGGAGCTTGAATATTCTCCATGTGTCAGTTAACTAATCTTGGCAAGACCAGAGCCTTCTAAAGAGATTTGTTTTGTTTAAAGGAGTGAATATTTGGCTCTACTTCAGTGACATTTTGGAGCAGTCTTCTTAGTTGGTATTGTGACTAAAAATTTCATTCATCACCTGTGCCACTTCGTACAATATGCCATTTTACAGAGACTGGGGGATTCCTAATGGGCCCTCTGAGACTCGTACTGTTAAGAGCTCCCTCACTGACCTCTGACATTAAGAGAGCAATGTGCACATCCCCCCTCAGAAACCCAGTTCCATCATCTTTCTTCTCTCTATAGTGGGTGTAGCTTTGATCTCTTCCTTCTACGGGGTCTCTTTGGCAAACACACACTCTGTCATGTCCACATCTTCAAATAGGCTTTTGGGGCAGCACTCCTCTTGACTTCTCTTCCACTCGTAGACACGATCCTAGGCAGACACTCTATGTTCACCCTCTGGGCACCTCGTGTCCTAGTCAGCGATAACACCGACAACGCCAATGATCTCCTCTGTGTGTCTTGCTATGATTTCTTCATGATGCCTTACTGCAGACCACACATTACTTTTAAAATCTCTCATTCCAATTGCTCACCCTCATTTCACTCTTTCTAAAACCCCCGACTATTGTTTCCCTCTTTTCCTTTTGTGGTCCCACCTTTCCCCTCTATTATCCTTTAAACATTGCTGTCGACTTTCCCATCCTTTTCTGCAGAGCTTCAAAGATGTGCTTTCATCCTGGGAGCTCAGATCTCTGTCATCAGGATTGGACCACCATCTGAGTGTCATACCCACAATGTCCCTTGTTATTCGAGGGCTGCACCCAAGTCTCACATAATCACTTCAAGCTCAGCTTGGTCACAACCAGCTTCCCACATTTCTAAGCAGTGGAATACTGCTTAGATATGATCTGGTTCAACTTCGGGGACTCTCTCTTTTTTAAACCTATTTTGTCTTTTAAAAAATCTTAATGTGAGACATACATATGATGGATATGTGTGTGTGTGTGTGTGTGTGTGTGTGTGTGTGTGTGTATGTGTGTGTGTGTGTGTGTGTGTGTGTGTGCATGCTCATATGTGTAAATGCGGGCACATGAACAACATAGTGTTCATTTGGAGACCAAGACAATATGCAGTCCAGTTGTTTGCCTCTACTTTGGACAGGGTCTTTTTGTTGCTTGAAGCTGTGTAGACCAGGCTAGCTTCCTTGTGAGCTTCCAGGTATTCTCCTGTCTCTGCCTCCCATCTCAGCACAGGAACATGTGGGCTCACAGTAGCTTAAAGCCTGTGGAGATATTCTTCCCTATCACTGAGCTTCATTGCATGCTTTAGAAAGAGAAACAAGAGACTTACCTGCCCTAGCTATTAACATGTAGATCCTCCCACAGAAGGAGATCTGCCTTACTCATTTTCAGATCTTCAGAACCAAGGCACAAGCATTTGAGAGTCAATTCACCAGTAGTGCTGTGTAATGAGGTCTCCTTACAGCTTTGAGTTTTTTACACTAACTGGAAGCATATCAGACCAGAGTCCCTAAGCTTGGTGGAAGACACTCTCTGGTGTAACTGCTTAGTCAAGGATTGCTTTCATTTCTCCAGGCAGCTATCAAAACACAGCCAGGCTGCCACAGCTCACATCCTCACAGGAAAGCACATGAACACAATCTCAGGAGAACACAGAAGTAGAGAAAAGTGCCTAAAAGTATGGCTGTGAGGGATCGCTGCAATTACAGAGGAAACATGGTAGTATGCTTTAGGGAGAAGGAGCAGGTCTGTCTTCCACTTTGATGTTTAACATTCAGTAGGCTAAAAGCATTCAGTCTGTAGTCATGGTTAACAGCCTTGAAAAATGTGAAGACATTTTAACATTAAGCCTTACAAATATAAAAATCTCAAAAGAAAAAAAAATGAATTGAAAATGTAAAACTCCTGCAGGACAATCTCATCCCTTCCTCCCTCTGGGAGCCCCTATGGCCTCTCATTGATTCTGTCTCTTTGGATTTTACTGTTCTAACATGAATTGTATGCACGTGTGCACATGAGGGAGAGCGCACACACATACCACACCTCATGTGTAGAAATCAGAGGACAGCTGGTAGGTGTCAGTTCTCTCTTCTACCATGCTGGTTTGGAGGTCTGAAGTCAGGTGGCCAGGCTTGGCCACAAGCAGCCTTACATGCTGAGCCTGGATTTGACTGTTCTGGATCCTCTCTGCAGGTAAACAAGAACAATATCATTCCTTTGGTTATTGCTTTATTTCACTTAGCACAATATCCTCAAGGTCCATCTAAGTTACAGTGTATGTCAGAATTTCCTTCTTTAAGACTTAATATTGTTTTTATGTGTTGTTCCCTTTTTCCCCTTCATTTGTCTGCTCATGGGCACTTGTGTTTCTATCTTTTAGTTACTTTTAATAATGTCCCTCATGCACATGAATTCACAAATATCTGTTCAATGTAGCTGGAGAGCTTCTCTCTGGGACCCGCCAAGCCCCCGCAGTCCCACAGCCCACTTATAAAACAAACACACAGACACTTATATTTTTTAAACTGTTGGGCCATTAGCTCAGGCCTACCATTGACTAGCTCTTACACTTAACTCAGCCCAATTCTGTTAATCTATATGTGGCCATGTGTTCCGTGGCTTTACCTGTTGCCTTTACATGTTGCTCCCTGGACAGCAGGCTGGCGTCTCCCAGACTCTGCCTTCCTGTTTCCCCAATTCTACTCTCTGTTAGTCCCGCCTATACTTTCTGCCTGGCTACTGGCCAATCAGTGTTTTATTTGTCAATACATCATCCACAGCAGTTCACAGCTCTTATTTCTATCCTTCTGTGCAGATATCTGAAAATGGGATCACTAGATCATATGGAAGTTGTGTTTTTATTTTATTGAGGTACCACCAAACATATACTACAAGGTGATATCACTTTATGTTCCCATCAGGTATCCATGAACCCCCCAGTGTCTTCACTGATGCTAAATATTGTTTACCTTGTAGTAAAGTTTAATTTCCTTGTGGTATTAATTTGTTTTTCCCTAAAGACGAATAATGTTAAGTATGTTTTCACAGGCTTATTGCCATGTGCTGGTCTTCCTCAGAGAAATGACTATGCAAGCCTTTCATCAGTTTTAGTTGGCAGGTTGTTATTATTGTGAACTGTCCTTTGTGTGTGACAGAAAATAATCATCCATTTTAAAATTATTTCTCCACTGAATTATACTTTTGTTTGTATTACATGGGTCACAACAAGCTGTAAGGAAGAGCTGGTGAATTAGCCTATCTCAGTAGGCCATGCACTAGGTTTACAAGTAGGAATTCTATTATTCTGGCAAAATGTGAGAATGGGTCGTGGTTAGTGAGTAGCCAAGACATATGTTCTCAAAACTTATATTTCATGGTGTCCATCAAAAAACCTTTGTCCATAAGCAGAATTATCACTTAGAGAGGGAAATGGCATATAACTTAAGAACAGTGTTTTAGATAGATAACCTTCCTGGTTTTGATATTAGTCTGTTAGAATATTACAAAGCACAATAATATGGAAATTCATATTTTTACAACATTTCATAGATATATAAGCACCTGACTTAGAGCTCTTCTATATAGGCCAGGCAGTTTGTTTATTATTTCTACTAGGTCACTATGTAACTGGTTTTTCCTTTATATTCCAGTTTATTTTTGTGGTACTAGACACCAAACCTAGGGGCCCTTTCTCCATGTTAAGCAAATGTTCTACTACTGAACTATATCCAAAGCTCATGATTTTGTGAGCTTTATTCAGTTATTTCCATCTGAATCCTTAAACATTCAAAACTCTTGTTGATGGTGTTATAGCTCCAAAGAATTTAGTAAGGTGGTATTCATTGTTTTAGAAAATTATTTCCCTCATATGTCTATGGCATCCACATTCCAATGATAAGTCCACCTGAGTCAGGATTTAAGGTATTTTAAAAATAGTGGGGCAATGGTGGCATACACCTTTAATCCCAGCACTAGGGAGGTAAAGGCAGGTGGATCTCTGAGTTCAAGGCCAGCCTAGTCTACAGTCTGAGTTCCAGGGCAGCCAGGGCTACACAGAGAAACCCTGTCTGAAACAACATGCTACTATCTTAGTTAGGGTTTCTATTGCTATGAAGAGACATCATGACCATGACAACTCTTAAAAGGGAAAACATTTAATTGGGTGGCTTATAGTTTCAGAGGTTTAGTCCATTATCATAGTGTGACATGGTGGCATGTGGGCAGACATGGTGCTGGAGATGGAGCTGGGATTCCTATATCTTGACTTGTAGGTGACAAGAAGTCATCTATCTCACTGGGCATGGTTATGTTTGAGACCTCAAAGGTCACCTCTACAGTGACACACTTCCTCCAACAAGACCACACTGCCTCCAATAAGGCTACACCTCCTAATAGTGCCACTTCCTTTGGGGGGCATTTCAACACACACACACACACACACACACACACACACACACACACACTACAAAAAATGGCAAAAAGGCTGATAAGGTAGCTCAACAGTTAAGCCTCATTTATCTAAGTTTAATCCCTAGAATTCATATAGTGGAAGAGAGACTGGACTCCTGACAGTTGTCCTCTGCCCCTCATCGTGTGTGTGTGTGTGTGAATACAGACATGGCAAATACAACTGTATTTAAAATAATGGCATAAAAATTATATATTTTTTGGAATATGAGTATTGATCGGGCCTCAAAAGAAAAGAAGACATTACTCAATAATTGAAAACACCAAAGCACTTGTCAATAAGCACCCATAATATGTATTATTATTTGTTATTGTATTTTGTTTCATAAAGCAAATTTGAAGTTTACTAAGAAGAGGCTTCATTACAGGTTTAAGTATGAGTAACTGAAGCAAGACACACACACACAAAAGAAAAGGGAAGTTTCACATACCCATGAGCAGTTAGTGTGAGTAAGCATCTCATGAATCACTCATTATTGTTTAGAAAGACTTTTTACATTTCAAGTTGCTCTTTTTTAATAATATCTAGGCTGTCACTGAAGGAGTTAAGATACCTGCAAAAATGCCATATGGGAACAGTAAAAACTCTGAGGGGGGCTACAATCTCTAGAATTATAGATGAATAGAGCCAGCAGCATCCTTTCTCTTATACCTGTTGCCATAGAGACATCACATGCTGTTGTGATCCAAGGGGTCAAGGGTCTTGTGAACTGATGAACCATGGTGAAGAGTGGCTGACACAAAAGCAGCATGCATTCAAATGAGGAGGTTTTAAATACAAAGCCGTTGATTTCATGCATTTCTGTATAGTTTAAAATATTTGAATTGCAAGTTAAAAATGTTGATCATTCTTGTATCTACCTTAGAAGACTTACTCTTTTTACACATCTGAACAGTTGCAGAAAAGCACACATGAGAAGCTTTGCAGTCCATTTACCACAGAGGAATTGGGTCAATTATCAACACCAGCATCATATTTTAATAAAATAAATAAATAAATAAGTTAAACCAGCTGAAACAGATAAGCCATCCTGGAATAGAAAGTGTGGTGGCAGAGAACCCTTGATTTGCTGGCACCATGAAGACAGGCGAGCATCTGCACAGATTGATTCTGGATAGTTGTGACGCCAGCACTCACACTCACACCAGAGCTTGCAGGGAAGCCAGACTTCACACCTCCGCCCTCAGTGTTCTAACATAAGGAAGAAAATCTGAAGTCATGGCATCCTAAAGGGACTTTCTGGAGATAGACAGGATGTTGAATCCTGCAGTATCCAATAGCAGCCAGGTGCTTTGGCCTATTGCTTTGTGTGTTTATGAAAGAAAACACCATTCCATGCTCTTAAACATGTACTAAAAAGGTAACAATAGGTAAGAGAGATAATCCTTGGCCCCATGGATAAACAAAGCCTGGCAACCCCAGAGACTTATGTTTTATGGGAAACACTCTTTGAAATAGTACCACAATGTCTCACAAAAAAAAAGAGTATTGAAAGAAGAATCTGTGACTTTATGGTGTGGCCATTTGCCTCCCCTAAGACATAATAGAACTCCAAATGACAATGTTTTGAACCAAGGACCAGAGACCTCTGCTGGAGGCATCACCAGCCTGTTCTTTACTTTCTCCAAAAGCCACTAATCTTCTAAATAAGATGCTTGGGAATCCTTGGCAAAGACACACAAACCAGCATCACTACCAAAAGCCACGCTCCATCAGTGCATTGATATAGTTCTCATTTAACCACAGAAGAGGAAAAAAATTGAACATACCCTGATCCCCAACAGGTACATTTTATTTTAAAAGAAAGTCATAACAATATGGAGAACTGGGAACCAGGAGATATAGTTTTAGTCAATGAAGTGCTTGCCACTTGTCACCAAAGCATGAAGACTGGGTTCAGATCACTGGAAGCCATGTAAAAATCCAGGTGTATCACCTCAATTTTCTCACTGCTGGGGAAGCAGAAGCAGGAGAGTCGCTGGGGCTCACTGGTCATTTTGTCTAGGCAATCACAGAGCTCCATGTTCACTGAGAGACTATGTCTCAAAAAATTAGAGATTGACAGAGGACTACACCTTATATGGATCTTTGGTCTTCACATGTATGCACCTGCTCAACCTATTCAATCACCAGCACACATATACCTGCATACTACACAGAAAGAGCTAGAGAGGCAGAGAAAAAAACAGACAGAGGCAGAGAGAGGGGTGTTCTTTTCTTCATCCAAACATAACGGTTGGGTACCTTAATGCAATGTCTTGCCATCGAAGCAAGCACCTGAGCCCCCAGACAAGATGAAACACACCATCTCTGGAGGCATCAGCTCAGGACTCCTTTTCAAAGCAACATTTTATGAATGACTGATGTGGACACTCAGAATTTCTTAATGTAAACACAATAGTCACTGTTTATGGAGTTTTCAGATTTGCTGTACAAATTGTTGCCATAAATGTGTGGGCTTATTAATCCAAGTAAACTGTCCTTGGTATAAAGACAATAAGATCTCTACCAGACATCCAATATTTCACTGCCAATAAAGCCACACTTTGGAGAATGCCTCCTTCAAAAACCATTGATTTTCATCTCTTGATTTAGTCATTCATTTGTTAATTTTGATTCTGAGTGTATAATATCCCTTATTACTGTAAGGTATGCTTCACACCACTTAGAGAAAGGTCTCAATAACCATTTCTCTTCATCATCTTTGGGGCTTCTATTATGATTAGTGTACAGCAGCCACAAAAAATGGACATTCATTGTCTCCATTCCAAGGACCTACAGTACATTCAGTGTTAGGATAGTGAACACTAACTACATTTTAGAAATGGGATTATAAAAGATGAATTGTTATTAACTAAGAAAAGGTTAACTTTAAGCTGAATGGTATCAAGAAGATGGTTTCACAGGTAAAGGCTCTTGATGTGCCAGCCTGGAGATTTGCATGGATCCCCAGAATCCACATAAAGTTAGAAGAAGAGAACAGATTCACAAGTTTTCCTTTGACCAACACACACACACACACACACACACACACACACACACACACACACACACACACGGGGAAGGGGAAGAGACAGAGACAGAGAAAAAGAACAAATAATTTAAAAATTTTCTACATGTTTATCACTTTCCATAAAAATATGAACTCTAAATTCAAGAATATTCTTTCCCATTATGTAAAGCTGTATATGTGGAGAAAGCTCTTTGGGCAATTTTGCTTACCTAAGTGAGATCAGAGACATTTACTATGAAACATCTTCTCATTCTGAATCATAGTGCTCACTTCTTGTACTCTCAAAACATGAAGAAGATCCACTTTCTTCCTTCTGTCCCTCAATGACTTATTTTAGATTCTTGTCTTTTTTTTCTTTAAGCCTTAGTTTTCCAGCATGAGCAAGACTACCTATTTAATCAGGAATATAAGCATATTTTCATTTTCTGAGATTATGTAATCATAAATTCCTGGTTGGCATTTTGTGGTGCAGTCTAGGAGGATGAGCAGGAAAATATATATATATATATTGGTTTTTCGAGACAGGGTTTCTTTGTGTAGCTTTGCGCCTTTCCTGGAACGCACTTGGTAGACCAGGCTGGCCTCGAACTCACAGAGATCCACCTGCCTCTGCCTCCCAAGTGCTGGGATTAAAGGCGTGCGCCACCACCGCAGGAAAATATTATTGCTTAAAATCTGGGTCCCAAGTACTGAACTATTAAACAATTCTGCAAAATTATATCACATTTTATTAACATGTCAATGTTTTCATTATATACTCTATAATAAAAATTTAATACAAATATATGTTGAAATGTACCAAAATAATCCAACATGACATCGCATATCAAAATTCATACGTCATCACTGTTACTATAAAAATTGGATTTATGAAAAATTTAAAAAGCATGTAGTAAATTTTGTAGTTACCTAAAATGTAAGGAAGTTTTGTGGCTCTCTGCACATAATAAAATGGGTTAACCTACTGACAAATGTTTTTCACAGTGAAGGAAGCCTGAGACTCTTGTTGCTTGAGAATATTGGTTAATCAGCTTATAAGTAAAGGAAAGTATAAATAATTTTATTTCTGCAGTATTTTTAATGAGAAATTTTTAATAAATTAAATGGCATCACAAGACTGGGTTTTTATATTTTTAATTTTTTTTTGAGACAGGGTCTCTCTCTATGTAGTCATGGCTGTCCTGGAACTCATTATTTAATCAGGCTTGGCTTTAAACCTACAGAGATGTGACAAGCTCCTGCCTCCTGAGTGCTAGGATTAAAGGCATGTGCCACCATGCTCAGCAAGACTGGATATTTTTTGCTTTCAAACATAATATTTCTTTAGCTGGAATATCAAATTATAACCATGTTTACATTTCTTGGTTTGAGCATATTCATCAGATTCTGTTACATAATTTTGAGTGCTCAGTAACCAATATTAAATTAACCACATTTATGTAACAGACAAGAAAAATAGAAATCAATTTTTATTAGTTATTCATCAGAATTACCTAGCAAGAAAAAATTTTAAATAATCACACACAGATAAAAAAAAAAAAAAAAACCACCCAGCCTGGAAAAGCAATTTCTTGAAGTGTCCTGAAGTCATGTGCAATTTTCAACTTCTTGATACATCAAGAGAACATATGCACATGCATCCATTTTGGCATTTATGGGACAAAAGTCCCTTAAATGCAGAATTTCATTGGCTGCTCAAATGGGAAAGTCACTTTGGTTTTGCTTAAAATTTTACACATCCTCTCACTGACATTTAAGATCAGTAATTGGCTGTGAAGTGCTCAGTGATGCTTTTAAATAAACTGTGGTATATATGTATGTATACATATATAACATATATTACATAATATATTGTTTATGCGTATGATATATATGCATCACACATATTTTTATATTCATCATTAAACTATGTTGCTATTTCCCCACTGACTCATCCCAACCTTGGCATTGTAGTGTATGTATAAATTAACTATTGAAAGTGACTGTCTCTTTCTTTCTTAAAGATTTCTGAGGGGCTGGAGAGATGGGTCAGCAGTCAAGAACACTTTTTCTGGTAGAGGATCCACTTTTAGCTGCCAGTACACATGTGTTGGCTTATAATAGTCCATAACTCCACTTTAGGGGATCCAATGCCTTCTTCTGACCTCTGCAGACATCAAGCACACATATGGTATACAGGCACAAATGCAGGCAAAATATTCATGCACATAAAATAATAGATGAATCTAAAATTGATTTAAACTAAGCCCAGTTCTTCCCCAACAAAAAGTCTTGAATATGATAAAATGCATATCAAGCATCTTCATGAGGCCCTAAGTTTGAATCTGCAGAATCCATGTAAATCTGGACATGATATTGTGTATCTGTTATCTTAGTGCTTCTACAGTGAGATGGTGCTGTGGGGTGTTCTGTATGCTCTGAATCTATGCTGCTCTGACTGGTTGATAAATAAAATGCTGATTGGCCAGTAGCCAGGCAGGAAGTATATGTAGGGTAAGCAGACAAGGAGAATTCTGGGAAGAGGAAGGCTGGGTGAGGAGATGCCAGCCCACAGTCCAGAGGGCAACATGTAATGGCACACAGGTAAAGCCTTGAAAAACATGGCGACATAGAGATTAACAGAAATGGGCTGAGTTTAAGTGTAAAAGCTAGTCAATAAGTAGTAAGCTTGAGCTAATGGCTAAGCAGTTTTAATTAATATAAGCCTCTGTGTATTTACTTGGGTCTGAGCTGCAGACCAGGCAGGACACATGAAAACTTTGAGCTACAAATGGCGTCCACACGTGGTGGCAAGAGTTTCCACCTAAAACCTGAGAGAGAGCTTAAATGTAGCTAAGAGCACCTTCCTAGTTCATGTTGCTCATGGCAGGCCTAGGTACAATGATGTGTCCCCTGGCTGTGGCAGGTTCATGGCATGTGGGTTGGAACTACAGCATGGTGGATTCCTATCAAGTTACACAGAGGTTTCCAGAAGCCATGCAACATGGTGCATGGTATATATAGCTTTTGCTAAATAATAATAATAATAATAATAATAATAATAATAATAATAATAATAAAGTTTCTGGGCTATATGCGGCTGGATAGAAGCATAGACCCACTGCTTCCCAGAGCCAGCAGTGAGCTTGGTTCCCAGAGCTGGCTGTAAACATACCACCCACCATGTTGGAAAACTGAGGTGGGTGGAACTAGCAGCCAAAGCTGCCATTTCAGTCCTAGTAATGCTGTAGTTTAAAGCAATAGATTCAGAATAAAACAGATTCAGATGAAATAAACCTCTAAGCAGTTTACACTGTGTGTAAAAATGTACATAGGCTTGAAAGAGAGAGAAAAAGGAATATAGACAGTTATATTAAAGAAATGGAAAGTTTTAAAAAATAAAGTCTTTAAAGAGAAAGTAAAAGTAATATAAAAAATAAGCCACATAAAGATGGAAATCACACAGAGAGTCTGGATTACATTGTCTTTGGGATTTTTAACTGCAGAGAGACATTTGATTGTAAAAACTGCTGAGTTAAATGAGTATGTATATTTTAAAGGTATCTCGATTTCAAAATTTATGTCTAAGAGTATGTTGCTTTGGAAAAGAGGTTGGTTATACTTTTGTTTCCACAGAAGATGAGAACCTGTGGATTGCTTCCAGGCTAATACAGTTTGACCAGTCAAGATCCCCTGAAAGGTCTCTGATGACACCATGTCTCAGATGACCCAACATCCAGAACAGTTTCAAGGCAACTGGCTCAGATAATGTAGCCTCACAGACTATTCCAGTTAGGACTTGGCTATAATTCTTAATTTTCTCAGGATCCCCATAAAAATACAATGCCCTTTATCAGCAGGAAGTAGCCTAGAAAACTATGCCCATATTCCCAAAAAAATGGATTATGGATGTTTGTCTTTGTTTAGGTTGTTAGTTACAAATTGTTATTGGTCATAGTCAATCTCTTTCTAAAAAAAAAATTACAGGATAAATATTTTATATTGCTATAGATTTTAGTTTATTGATACAAATTCAAAGTTAATTTTGTTATGCTGTATGCATATTTCTACTCTCATTTAAGGTATTATATTTATGTAACTCATTTAAATTGTAATGATAATTAAGAAATACAGATTAATAATTAGTCTTCTATGATAGTCAAACTTATAGTCATGTTAAGTTTTTTAGGTATACATAGATATAATTTAATTAGGTAGGTAATCTTCAAACACTTCAAAGACCTACAGAATATGACATTTAAAATGTTTTTTTTTTTGTTTGTTTGTTTTGTTTTTTCAAGACAGGGTTTCTCTGTGTAGCTTTGCACCTTTCCTGGGACTCACTTAGTAGCCCAGGCTGGCCTCAAACTCACAGAGATCTGCCTGGCTCTGCCTCCTGAATGCTGGGATTAAAGGCATGCACCACCACCACCCGGTTTAAAATGTTTTAAAAACTTAGAATTTCTGTACAATGAGCCATGTCTGATCTTGGTAGCATCAATTACTTCAAAGAGAAAGGTGAGTGTCAAAGACACTCCATATAGAGTTTATCTTCTTCTAGGCAAAAGTAGCCATTTGGGCAAGAAACTGTTATTTCCTAGACTGCTTGACAAAATGTTGTATCAACTGGACTTGCAGGACCCATAGGCAAAGTGGTCCTTCAGGTTCCTGCTTTGCAGAGGAGACTGCCAGACATTCTACAGGACATAGAGAAAAGTGTCTGAGAGACTAGGCCTATGAGCTGAAGATGGATGCTCCAATGCTACAGAGGAACTTTGCATGACTGTCCAGGTAGGCAGCTGTCTCAGTCATTTCCAGAAGTTTATAAGTTTCTTGCAATGCATTTCCTGTTTACTTAGGTAATATATCTTTCTTTGGTTTTTGATGTAGTTGAAGACTAGATGGTTTTCCTTGGTTATGATAAGAGTTAAGTTAGGTATGAAACCTTACACTCACAAATATATGATAGATAGGATAACTTTTCTACTTTTGCCAAACACAAATAGACTAGATATTGTTACTGTAATTCTTGCTTGATAACTCTTCTATTATATGTAATTTTACTATATTAAAGTTAAAGCCATCCTTTTTGTTTAGACGGAAAAGAAGAGGTGCTGTGGGATGTTCTGTATGCTATGAATGATGTTGCTCTGACTGGTTGATAAATAAAATGCTGATTGGCCAATAGCCAAGCAGAAAGTATAGGCTTGATAAGCAGACAAGGAGAATTCTGAGAAGAGGAAGGCTGGGTGAAGAGATGCCAGCCCACCGTCCAGGGAGCAGCATGTAATGGCACACAGGTAAAGCCTTGGAAAACGTGGCAACATATAGATTAACAGAAATGGGTTGAGTTTAAGTGTAAGAGCTGGTCAGTAATAAGCTTGATCTAATAGCCGAGCAGTTTTAATTAATATAAGCCTCTGTGTGTTTACTTGGGTCTGAGTGACTGTGGACGGGGTGAGACACAGGAAAACCTTCAGCTACAAGATGGGATAGGAGATAGGAGAATCCCAGGAAACATGAAGTCCTGCTTGCCTGGTGTGCTCAGCACAAAGCAAATAACAAGTCTGTCTTCTGGCTACAGACATATATTTCAGACTGAAATTGAGGGCAAGAGGTATGGATAACTAAGCAGTGCCTTCCCAGCCTTAGTTTCACTGTCCATCATTGTGGCGCTCCAGCATCTACTGCATGGTCGACATATTGTCAGAACTGTGTGAAGTTTCTGTCATGGGGACAAGTTTCTTCTAGCTGGGCCCTGGGGTACAATCTTTCTCTTCCCTCAGCAGGAGATTCCTGGGAAAATCCCCATTCTTTGGGTCCATTGCCTCAATAATATTCTGGCCAAAATTAGGGTCGCAGGTGTCTCTGTAGAACATCTCTCCTTCCAGGAAGTTACTTTTCCACCTTTCCAAATCATGCAAAGAGGCTTTCCTGAGTAACTCATTAGAAAAAAAGTTAATACTGGGAAACACTAAAATTATTAAATAGAGAGTAACCACCTGTCATATTTATAAAAAGCTTTTATCAGATGCAACACATGAATATAATGTTAATTAGCATACTTCTGATTATTACTGAACCTACATACACATATGTGTGTATATATGTACATATATTGAAATTTTCTTAAAGTGTATGGTGTCATTTAGGTTCAAGAAACCCAGTGATAGTACACAAACACACACAGGCACATACATACAAACTCATGTGCACACCTGGACTGATGGGTGGACAGTATGTTACTGAATGGAACCATTCCATATGATGCATTGTATGTTGAATATACATAATACATACAGAGATATATATACATACATACAGAGATAAACACAAAATAAGATTGCTCTTAGTGCCTACTTTTCAGTAAAGAGTGTTTTTAAAACTTGTAATTTAGTAATAGCTAAACTCAAGAACAAAATTAATTTTTATTTAATGAAAATATGTTTTCATTATATAGGTAAAATCTATATAATTTTTAAAGAAGTAATATCTTTTAAGAATTTTGTGACCTATATTCTGAAAGCAAAGTACAAGAGAACTGTATAGTAAATTGCTCCTGTTAATTACATCTCATGTGTTTAAATGTATACAGACCAGAAAGAAATATTATCATACACACTTCTTGCAAACAAGACAGCCTCATACTTGCAGCATCATCTAAACTGCAACTTCACTTAAGATGGGAAATGCATTAGAGCAACAATGCTAAAATACACAACTCTCTTTCTTTTTACCTCAGCTTTTCACTGTGATCAAATAATTTCTAGAAAAACTAAAAGCAAATTAATATAAGGCATGCTTAATAAATTGAGATGCATGTCTAGGTACCAGTTCCATGTTATTAACATATTATAATCATTCTTCAACTTCTCTTTAGAGAGTTATGGATATATACTGCCCAGCTAAATCATCATATATGTGTGCATTTTCACAAGTTAAACACAAATACATCCTCACACATCTGTCAAGAGTAAGAGCATTAGCCTCCTGGCAGGTGGAAGGAGACTGGTAGAAATGTCAGCAAAGGCTTTTCAGCTGCTCCCTTCAGGTACACTAGCAGGTAGTCACACTACCACAAATCAAGGTAAGAATTAAAATGCAAAAAAATAACATTTATGAATTATGTTTTCCTATACATGTGATCCTCAACCTACATTTTAAACTACACCAAATATCACAAGGGAGCTTGTTAGAGTCACCAAGTTGGAAATTCTTAGAGTCTATCCCAGACCTACCCAGTGTGAAGGTCTGAGGCCTGAAGCAGTGACTCAGCAACTCACGTTTCAGCAAAGTATATAAGTGATTCTGATGCACACTGACATTTACAAAACACTAATCCAGCAACCGTAGAACTGAAGTGGTGCTTGCACATATTATTTTAGCAATGGAGGAAGGCATTGGACAGGACAGAAGTAAACATGATGAATAATGGCATTAGTTATTGCTGGGCAGTGAAATGATTATGATGCTTTGTGTCTATCACTGAAAACATTTGTTTAGAGAATTATTATCAGCTAAATCAGAGCAGATTTTTATGGTGGCAATGTACAGTCTGCCTGCGTGAACTCAGGGACCCTGATTTGAACTCTTAAATGACTTATCATTATGACTTCTTGCCTGCATACCAATGTCTTTATTTTGATTATACAAAAGAGAAAACTCTCTCCACATTAGTGAATCTTTAAATGTTTTGGAGAATAAAGATAAACTGTTATCAATTGAACACATGGGTAGCTTCACAGATGGAAATAAATATTGCCTTGCTTGAGCATAGAAGGCAGGCTTGAATTCACAACCACTTCAAATTTCCTAAGCCCTTTTATTTTAAGGAACATGACCTTTCAGAAAAGAACTTTTCCAATTCTGTCGTTCTCTAAAAGCCTAAAATACATAGTTCTTCTCCATAGCAAAATGAATCTGTAGTGAAGGGAGATTAAAAGAGCAGCATAAGAGCTGTGTAACACGGAGCCTAATGGTGCAGATGGAAAATCACCTGCTGTCACTGCTCAGGTGTGCCCTTCACTGGGCCACTGCAGAAAGCAGGACTCCCACACAGCAGTGTTACCTCAGCTCCTGAAGGCTACTGTATTCTGGATCTCAGATCAGACCGGAGATGTCAAGGGATGAAGATTATCCCAAGCCAGCCGTCCACCAATGGTCAGCAGAGTGGATAAATGCCTCCCACTCCCTGCAAGTTGAGTGAATCTGAAGCATGTATCTCATGTCCTAACAATCTCTAGTTTCTCTGTGGGATCACTTTTCAGCCTTACTCTGTCAGTGTGTGCTTTAGGAGATTCCTATTCTCTTGCTACTTTCCTACATCCTTTCCAGCATTCCCTATAACTCTTAAAAAAATAATAATTTGCTTTTGATCATTTGTCTCAGTGCCTCCTAATACATATTTAGGAGACATGACCTATATTATATACAATATATTTATAAAAATGCATATTTTAAATTTTGGGAATTTCATTCATTGTTATAATTGTAATTACAAACTTAAAATCACTTGTCTTATTACATATTGTTTCTGAAATGTTTGAGGAGTTCTCTGAGTTTTTTTTTTTAAATAATATTATTAAACAATTACAAAGTGAAAGAGAAATACACCGTGAAATAATATTATTAAACAATTACAAAGTGAAAGAGAAATACACCGTGTTTTAGTCAATAATTTAACATTAGCAACAATGATGAACAACAGTATAAGAGAGACCAAGTCCTGCTTTACAGGAAAATAAAGCATTCAGGGGCCAGTTGAGAGTTCTTGGATTTGTCCTGAGAGAAGTCTGGACCAAAGGGGTGGAGTCTGAGAGGCTCATGGGAAATGCTGAATAACCAGCTGGGAAGCAATTCGCTGTGTTAATAACCAGTGGGTCCCCACTGCTGCAAGCCAGATGAATATCCAAGAAAGATCTTTCACACTGCACATAAATGTCTTCTTGTATCACAATCTAGTACCATTTGCAATGCAATCAATGCAGTTTGCATAGAAAATAACAGCCAAGAGGAATCCTTTCCTTAAGAATCAAGTTTCAAAGAAAACAAATATGAAGAATATGGACAATTTTTTAAAAGCACAATGCAGAAATGCTTACAATTCTGGAAAAAATGACTATCAACAAAATCTTCCTGCTGATGTGAGCATAACTTCTCCACAAAAGTGAATATAACAATATAATGTGCCAATTGAAATACAATACCCTCCTGATTGGAACACGGCCTTGTTTCCTACTATGCTATAAACAAACCAGGAGTTCATTCTGAGCTGACTGCTGAATAAAAAGGTGAACAAAAAATACCCAGTAGCTAAAAAGGTTTCTAATCTTCAAGTATGACAAGAGAATACCGAGGCCAGTGGTGGTTCAAGGCTAAGTATGCCACGAGTGGCCATTGTTATCAGAACAATCCACTACAAACGTGGGCAATTAACTAAAGTATGAAAAATGAGATTGTGAAAAAAAAAAGAAAAGACAGAAAAAGGAAACTAGTAAGGTCCATCTTTAAAATCTTTAGAATTTGCTATTTACAACCATTTTCCAAAAGCCTCGAGACAACTTCCTATCGAGAGATAAAATTGAAATGAACTCTACCTGAACTTGTGCAAACAGATAATGAACACAATAATTTCTGTATTAGACTTCACTACAAGATTTTTTAAATAGTTCAGCAAACATAAAAAGTACCTCATCTCTAAATAAGAAACCTTTTATTAGTCTCTCACCATACACATTGTTTCACTAGCTATAGTCACAGTAGAGCACAGTCAGCAACTTTCCAATCTGTACCCCACTTGTCAGCCACACATATAGAAAGTAATGTCCCCATTTGACCTCAAAGGCACAGCATGAAATGAATTGTAATTCTTCTTCCATGACATAAACACTGATCCATGACAGGTTATTTTGGTAGTCAATTAGTTGTTTTTTACTAAAGTCACAAGCATGTACTAATTTTCAATCTCCAAACAAAAGCTAAGTTACAGACAACTGCTATCCAATCACATGGTATTTTCACTAGCATATCTATCTTGATTCTCTCCATGGAAAGAGCCATCACATAAACTTCTCTGCTATCATGGTTTAGCATTCCTTTAAAAATAATTTGTTACACTGGGGCTCATAGCACAGTACTATATTTCTAGCTATTTGGAAGCCAGAGGCTGAGGATCCCAATTTGAAGGTCTATCTGTGTTGCAATGTGAGTTTAAGGCCAGCCTGGAATACTTAGTGAGACCCCCCCCATTTCTCTCTCTCTTTCTGTAACGTTTATTGAATTTGTTCTTTGAAAATTCAAGCATGTACAAAGTACATTTTGATTAATGTAACTCCCTCACACTCTGTAGTGAATTCAGATCCATAGTTATTCAGCATCCTGAGTATAAGTGATACTACACAGAGCATTTATACCACCCTCTTTAACATGCAAAGTGTATTCCGATTACTGAAACATCATTTTCTCTAAATTAACCTCTCACTTTTATTGCCCACCTCCTCCTTGCAACTCCTTTTCCATATTCATGTATTTGGTGTTTTTTTGTTTGTTTGTTTTATTTTGTATTTTGAGATTCCCTCAGTTTGACCAGGATCATCTCTGATATGGGTTTGGAGCTATCTATTGGAGAGCAGTGGGATCCTCAGCACATACACAATTCAAGATGATCAATGTCCCTCTTCAACAATGAATCGGTAGCCAGAGGTTCTTTATATAGGGGTAGAACCTGATGAAACCCTCCTCAATTCATGACTGGCAAGTTGATAGGCCCAGCATTGTGTAGGGCCCTTACAGGCAGCCACAGCTGCCGTGAGGTCATGGCTTCCTTGTCTTTGCACTGTCTGGAAGATAGCACCACACTGACCTTCTTGACTCTTACATTCTTTCTGCCGTATCTTCTGCAATCACCTACCCTTGGAGATGGTGGTATTAATGTCCTGTTTAGTGCCGAACACTCAATCTTTACTTATTCTCAGCACCTTGAACAGCTGTGGTCACTGCAGTTACTGCAAAGCGAAGTTCTCTCATTGAAGCTGACAATATTTGTCAGTTTGGAGAAGTGCTTGCCCCATCTCTAAGCAAGAAGTATAAAAGAGAGCTAAGGATAAGGTTTGGTGGTAGGGCACTTGCCTAGTATGAGAATATGAGGTGGTAATACTCTAGATATCAATCTAGCAGCACTTCATAAAATTAGTAATTGGTACACCTTTTGAGCCTTCAGTTTCCTTCTTTTTAATGAATCTCCTAGAAAGAAAATCCCAAGTGAAAATAAAGCAATTCAAAGGAGAATTGTTAAATAATCCAGGTATATCCATAGGGAGTAATATGCAGCTATTACAAAGCATGAATCTGAACTATCGCAACTTGTCTTTGAGAAATTTCCAGGAGATGATTTTAAGTGCATGAGAAAGAAAAATACCAAAAGAATTTGTATAAGAAAGTATTTTAAATAATTTAAACAGTAACACTGGAAACAATTCGTGCAGAGAAAATGAATGGAGGCACATAGTTAAGTATGTCACTGGGTGAGAGCAGGTAGAATGCAGAGCTGATAGGTTCAATACACTCCATCACTCTCACGGTTATTAAAAAAATTCAGAAGGTGATGATTTAATCCAACTACAGTCTTGAAACTATCAAAATGCAGGCAGTACACCAGCATACTCTGAAGGCAGGATTCTCAAAGACCAGCACATGGCTTCATTTGTAAAACAGAGCCCTGCCTCCTCATGAGAAGGCTTTCTTAAAAGACATAAGGATTTACTTCCCAACGTCCTATACTCTGTTGTTCGGGAAAATTAAGTGGGCATTGAGCTTTGCTGTTTTAGGGACTAAAGTCTCAAAATTTATTATTGTTTATGCTGTATTTCCTCTCTGACTCCTTGTTCACTCTACAAAGATGAAATTCATGGTCAATTGCACCTGTCCATCAGATCTTCATGGTTCACTGAAAATTAAAATTCACTTAGCAAAACTGTTTCTTCTTTTCTCTAGATAATGATAGCAATAATCCCAGTTTTAAAAACGTACCTTTTCCTGTGTATTATCTATAAAAGATAATGAACACTTTTTGTTGTCTCTGGGTGTGTAGTATCTCTGTTGATGACAGCTTTGCTTTTAATCATTTGTTCTTATTAAAAAGCAGAAATAGTCAGGAAGAAGAAAATGCATGCCATTTGTGTCTCTATAGAGAAATCACTTGCAAAGCTGTCAACGTGTCTTTTGACTGTTTAAATTAAGAGAAGTAGCTTTTAAAGGGAATGAATGGGAGGCAACAGGATGCTAGAAAATTCACTATGGAGAAGTCTCCCGCCTCACTTCCCCTGCACAAGATACCAGTGCATTGTGGGTATGTTTTGATGTCAGTATGCAAATTCCTTATAAATATTTGAAAATGCATATACCTTAAAGATAAAAACTGACAGAGTGAGCTAACTGATATTTTTACTGTCTTTCAGCGGTTCTAGGTTGCTTTCCACTCAGTGTAATACATTTGAAATTATTTGGATGTAAAAGTTGAGTCAAGAAGACAATCTGAAGCATTCTTCTTTTCATTGTATCAATTTATTATTTGACAACTTCATAAAAATGTACATAATACATTCTGGTCATACTCGTCATCCTACCCTCTCTTATCCTCTCCCCACTCCTACAATACCCACACTTCCTCACACAAAGTTCCCATAGCACTTTCAGATACTTTTGTTTGCTTTGTGACTTAGGAGATTTAACCAGGCCACCCTCATTGGTATGAACATGGTACTGTCTCCTGGGGCATGAGTAAGTCACTAGAGACTACATCACTGAAGACAAGAATTCCTATAAAGAAAGTGGTGTTCTCTGCCTCTGGTCTCCCTGTGTGCCAGAATCAGATGTCCTAAATGAAGAAAGGTTCTTAGTCTCTTAAATTGGTTTCTTTTTTCTTTACATATTTGCTAATAAATTTTCTCAACTTTTATGTTGTTAATGTATTACATTGTTTAACTTTGTATTTTTCCTCTTATGAGGAACCACATATCTCAACGCATATTTGGAGTTTATGTACCACTCAAACTGGGGTAAGAAATGCCCAGATAATTGGTGAAACTATTTCAGAGAATGTCTGTAGGAGTGCTTCTGAAAGAGCTCAGCCTTGACTTGGTAGACCCAGCAAGGATGAGCCCTTGTCCATGTACATGAACCTCATCCAATCCCAGAAGTTTCTCAATAAAACAGAAAGGCAAAGCAAAAGTAAATTCATTCTTGGAGCTGGAATACCCCTTACTTTGCTCCTGGACACTGGTGCTCCAGGGTCTTTGGACTTCTGGTTTGCACTGAATCAGATATTGTTGTCTTATCTGATTCTCAGTCCTTTAGTCTTTAACTAAAGCTATACCACCAGATGTCCTGAATTCCAGCCTGCAGATGGCAGTGCACTGACCTGCTCAGCCTCGTCATCATGAGTCAGACCTATTGTAACACTCCTCTGTATATTGTACTCAAGCCTGTCTGCATAGCCCTCTCCGTCTCTGTCCATCTTAAATCAATAGCCAGTCCCTATAGCCATATTCCATCTTACAGGTTTAGGTTTTTTGAAATCCCATGACTAATACTGTTAATTCCTTGATGTTTGTTACAGCAGTTTACATGATCTGAAATCTAAGATTTGATGGTACATCTAAGTTTAGTTATGAAATTTTTGTTTGCATCTTATTTTCTTTACATCTATCTTTTTGGTTTTTTATTTGCTTGTTTTATTGATGCCATGATTTTTGTTATGTGGACTGTGGCTTTTGTTTATTTATAGAAATTGCATTATAATCTAAGGTCTTTTTAAATATAAGTGGTAGTTTGGTTAAAAGAGCATTTATTTCATTATTTAAAATTATATATATATATTTCACTCCAAAACAAGATAAATTTTGAGTGAGCAAATGTAAATCTAAGTACTTAGGATATTTTTTATCTTTCTTACAATTTTCCCACATTGTTCTTGTTTTTAGTTTTCATTTAGTCACGTTTGTTTTGCACAGTCATGTTTGAACTCAGGGCTTGCAAATTCCAGGAAAGCACACTGATGCTAAACTATATCCTAGACCTGCTTTCATTATTGTATTCCAGAATGTTTAGTATTTTACTTAAAAAGAAACAGTTTATTTTTAAATGATTTCCATGTCAAAGTAATTCATTATTTTTCTATCAAGTTTTTGCATTGAATTATTCTGTTTTTTGATTATCATGTATCTTAAAGTAATTTCTAAGGGAAATTTACTAAAAATATTTTTTTTTTACTTTCATACCTAAAGTTGTTGAGTACGAGCTGCTATGGCACAACTTTTCTCCCATGGCACTTACACAGAATGGTTTTATTTTTCCTTGAGAAACAAAATTGAAGTTGTTCCTACATAGGAATTTTGTCCCACTGTTTTTCTACAAGACATTTTTTTGTCTTCGAAGAAAGATAATATTTCAAGGTATGAATGGTTTTATTCCTTTCATTTTTTTTGCTTGTTATAAGGTGAGTATTTTGTGTATGTTTGTATAATGTATGCATTTTGAGTATCTGGTAGTCAGGAATATTTTATTTCATTATATCTATTATTTCTTCTTTTACAATGTTATCTTATTTTAAAAATTATTAAGAAATATAAACTAAATACAATTTGGCAACTAGAAAGACTGTTAAATTATGAAAGTCTTTTTAGAATAAATACACAAATCTTTTCAATATTTTTATTTATTTATTTTTTAATCTTTTCGATCTTAAAGCCTGGCTAATTTCTAGAACTGTTAGTTCATTTTGCTGTGATATTAATGGTTTGAGTTCCTACATTTCTTATATACAGAGTCTAAAGTAGAGCATAGGTTTTCACTGTCTGTCAATTATTCTATATGGATAGCATTCTCCTTAGATCCTGGGAATGTTCTCAAGTACACCATCTTGCCCACACTACCAACAATCATTCTTTCTTTTATTTTGAGTTTTGACTTCCATTCTTATATAGCCCAAAAGGCCTTTGTTATATTGTTTGTATCCATCAACTTATCCTGTTATAAAAATATCATCCCTTAATTTATTTCTATAAATAAAAGTATAGTACAAACATGTCTGTATAATTCAACAGGACATCATTGATTAGTTATAATCCACAAAAATAAAAACAAAGAGTTTATCTAACAGGTATGGATTGTAAGCTTGTCACAAGCTGCTTCTCACTACTGTACTGAGCACTGCACTGCACACTGCCTTGTTCCTTTATACTGAATGCATTCCAAACTGGATACAATGATATTTTTATTGATGATATGTCAGAAAAGATAAATATTACATTTCTAATCTGCCCCTGTTTTTTTTTTTTTCAAATGTAGGGTGGTTAAAAACCAGAAGCTATATTGAGAATTGTGTGTCCTGCTTCAGGATACAAAAGACTGCTAAATTTTGGAACTGGACGAAACATACCATGCTTATTGCAGCCTTCATTGATAGGCACTTCTCCAAACTCTCCAGGAGCTGTGATGAGATGCCATTTATCCTTAACACCTAGCTATAGATCTTAGTTTAAAGTACCATGTGTTCACAACTAATATTTGGCTTATTATAAGGACTCTTTATATTCTTTAATATTTTCAGCTTCAAGTTGTTAACTTTATAATGTCCTGGATGATAGTCACTTTGTAGTTGCATTATATGTTCTTACAACAGTGACCTGGCATCATCCACACAGTGTCAGTGACAAATTCATAAGCCTGTCAGTCAATCAGCAAAACAATTTTTATTAATCAACAACCATGCCCATTTTTCTCCCTCTTCCTGGAAGTACATAGAAGCTGATGCCATGGTAAAAAGCTCTACCTTACACATCACTGGAGCAAGGGTGATTTCTCCCTCTTTGTAATTTTGCTTGGCTTCCTGGAGAGATAGCACTTAAGAAAGAAATCCCTCTCAGGTATATGAATAGACTTGGCTCCACTTCCCCGAGCCAAGTATAGAAGAAGGCTCTGACTATTCTGGTTGCTGTCCTTGCCCTTGGGACAATTGCCATTCTATTTTAACCCCCGTCCTTTCAAGTGCTTTGGAATTTAAGAGGACTACACAGTCCCTTGGTGTATTGAAAACTGCACATACTCTACCCTCCCCTTTGTTCTTCCTCCTTGGCTGGGAACATTCTATCTAGCCTGTCTCCCTGGTTGCCTGTGAGGTGTGAGGCAGACTGTCGAAGGAAAACAACGGTGGAGAGAATAATTAATGATGCTTTGATGCCTGCCAGCTCTGAAGTAGTGTCAACCTGTGGACTTTCAAGTGTCCCTTAGTTACCCAACAGCATCAGCTGCCTGCATGCCCTCCCGCTCGCCTGCCCGCCTGGCTTCCATATTCTCTAGAGATGACCGCACATGATGTAAATGTCTGCCAACTTCTGCTGCGTTCAATCCATTCAGGTAAATCTTCTCCATTGAATAGTCACACTAGGACTCCACAAGCATGTGTTTGAAGAGAATGCAGTGATAGTGGTAGTCAAAATCTTTCTGTGAGAGGTCTGGGATAAGCACAAGTTTTCTTCTCTTTTACCTCAGCGTTCAGAGGGATTCAGAAAACTTCATGGACCAGCAGTGCTCCTTCAAATGAATTCAGAACTCTTTCACCCCATCTTTCAGTGGGCTGGGCCAGGAAGGAGCAAATAGGGCTTCCCTGTTCTCCAGCACTTGGCTATTACATTGAAATAGCCGGGTGGTGGTGGTGGTGGTGCACGCCTTTAATCCCAGCACTCGGGAGACAGAGCCAGGCAGATCTCTGTGAGTTCAAGGCCAGCCTGGGCTACCAAGTGAGTTCCAGGAAAGGCGCAAAGCTACACAGAGAAACTCTGTCTCAAAAAACCAAAAAAAAAAAAAGAAAGAAAGAAAGAAAGAAATCCAAATAATAAGCAAGAACATATAGAACATATACAACCAGCAGAGACTCTACTGAGATTATGTCTACGTGGTATACATAATGTATGTTAAAGCTTTTTGGTCTCCCTCTTCATGTTTAGAAAACTCCAGTCCTGAATGTGAGTAAAGATCCATATGTGTACAGTGGAGATAAATGTAAAGATGACAAAAAAAAGTCTGCTGTGATGACACACACTTTTAATCCCAGTACTCAGGAGGCAGAGGCATGAGGATCTCAGTAAGTACAAGGACAACCTGGACTACATAGTGATTTCCAGGACAACCAGAGGTGTGTAGTGAGACCCTTGTGTTTGTGTCTCAAAAAACAAACAAACAAAAAAATATAAGGAACATCGTCTTCTACTCTTAAGTGTTTTTTATGCATTGGGGACATATGAAAAGGCCATTCAAAAGAAGAAAATCACTGTGATATTTAGTTTCATTAAAAAATGATAAATTTCTTCTGGGAAATTTTTCTTTGTTTCTATAGATAGGAAAGTGTTTGTGTGAATTCTTTGCAATCATGAAACTGTTTTTATAAGCACGGAAATGTTTATTTTTAGAAACTCTGGTTTGAGAAGTCTCAGAGACATCAGGGAGAACTTTGTAAGATAAGAAACCACGTATCTCAAATTACAAAATCACAGAACAGGCCTGGTAGATCAGTTGCTATAGGATATACCTGGAAATGAACCACTCCAGGAAGATATTTTCTACTTTGAAAATCTCTGTGGAATTATTCCCTGATATACTGTCATTAATTCAGGACTATCACATACTAGTACGTGATTGTACCCTTACCCAACTCTAAGGAGTTTCTGTGATGTCTTTAATGAGATCATAGCTATACTGTGGCCCATTCTACCATTCTGCCTTGCATGACATCAACTACTTTGGAAGATATGCCTTTTACTTATATAAATATTTTGTGTTAAATCCTCTCTTTTTCCAGAAGCATTTAAGCCTTTCATAGAGCCCTTCCAAGGGAGGCCTCTGGGATCCCTAACTGACACTCGCAATAGGCCAGATTTTACCCATTCAATATAAGGTGCTGGTGCTTTGAATGCATAATTTTTTGCAATGATTCAAGTCTAATATAATTATGTATATAATTAAAAATATGTTACATTTATTTATGATATCTTAAATGATGAAAATTTTGAGGGGCCACAGTATAGCTATGATCTTGTTGTAGACATCGTAGAAATTCTTTAGAGTACGTGAGCATACAATCATACACGAGTATGTGACAGCCCTGAATCAATGACTATGTGTCAGGGAATAAATCCACAGAGAATTTCAAAGAAGGAAATATCTTCCTGGAGGGGTTCCTTTCCAGGTAAATCCTGTAGCCACGATACCACCAGTCCTGCTCTCTGATTATGTAATTTGAAATATGTGATTCCTTATCTTACAAAGTTCCCCTGATGTCTCTGAGACTTCTCAAACCAGAATTTCTAAAAACAACAACAAACTTCCATGCTTATAAAAACAATGTCACAATACAATCTGGGAACTGAAAAACTAGTTCAGTCTGGATGTGGGTAAGCTATAGGGTTCTAGTATGGTCACAAAGGCTCCAGGAAGCTGGACTAGATCAAAAGCAGCATAAGAGCTTTTTTGTTTTTGAACCATCTAGAATTTATACATCATCTTTTTACACCTTCTTGAAATCCAAATAGATATACAGTGAGTCAGTTTCTCCACATATTCCTGGACAGATAATCAAGACATACCTCTTTATCTTCATGTTGTTATTCAGTATTTTTAATGTACTAATTTTAGTCTCATGAAGAAAGATAGCTCTGCATCAACCTTTAACACACTGAGGAGAAGGGTTCTGTTAGGGTTTGCACGTGAAATGTTTGCTCTCATTGCCCCAAGCTGGTGCTGCTGTATTGAGAAGTTATAGAGCCTTTACAGGACCATAGGGGCAGAGCCTATGGGTTATAATCGGGGCCAAATCTGACCAAACTTTCTGCTGTATGATCAGCACTATATAACAGAAACTGCTATACATTCTCTACCCACCGAAGAGTCACCAGCTCCTATATCTTCCCCATCATAATAGACTGTGTCTTCTCAAACTGTAGGCAAAGTATAGCTTTTCTAACTAGTTCATCAAAATACCTTTGACAGAGTTTAGAAACTGTAACAATAGGCCAATTATAATTTTTAATCAAACTTCGTTTGTAGCTAGAGTTTTCCTGCCTTGCTCACAGTCAAGGCAAATCTTTGTCACCCACCAGTCCCACAGTCACTCAGACCCAACCAAGTAAACACAGAGACTTATATTGCTTACAAACTGTATGGCCGTGGCAGGCTTCTTACTAACTGTTCTTATAGCTTAAATTAATCCATTTCCATAAATCTATACCTTGCCACGTGGCTCGTGGCTTACCGGCATCTTCACATGCTGCTTATCCTGGTGGCAGCTGGCAGTGACTCCTTCTGCCTTCCTGTTCTTTCTTTTCTCCTCTCTGTTAGTCCTGCCTATACTTCCTGCCTAGCCACTGGCCAATCAGTATTTTATTTATTGACCAATCAGAGCAACACATTTGCCATACAGAACATCCCACAGCAAGCCATAGGATTTGAGGCTAAATCCCTAAATTGCTTGGGTTGAAGCTGCTTATTTTGTAAAATGGGAATGATGTTTTGCTTAGGGTTCTTGCCAACATTCTATGGTGCTATTCACAAACTCCCAAGTGTCTGGCTTGGTAAATGGCAGGTGTCACTAATGACAATTCCCTAAAGGAGTGACATAATTCTTCAGAGGCAAAATTATTTGTTCCCTTCTTATTTACATGTTGTGGTAAGAACTTAATGAAAAGAAATCCTGCAAAAGTATTGTTATTCTTCTCCTGCTGGGTGGTAAAATGTCACCCAATTTGAACTGTATTCCATTTTAGTACTTACAAATATATATGACAATAATTTAAAAGACAACACGACTGAGCTGGTTAATCATTTAATGCCCTACATTGAATCACATGTCCCTTTGGCTTCCCAGATGTGCTTGCATATTTATCCAATGCTTTTCTGTGACACTTCATAATATGATTCTACTTGCTCTTCAATACAATCTTATTCAGTTATTTTATTTTCAGAGGGATAAAAGTAATATAATACACTGACATTTGGGAAATAAATGACATTTTCATATATATCTAAAACTATAATTTTTTGAATACAATAATAATCCTAAATTAATTTAGTCAGCATATATATGAAATTTCCATTTGACTTTCTGAAAAATCACATATATTTTCTTGAATGACAACCAATTTCTAATTTTTCATGTTAACTTTTTTCCATTTCTTAAGAAAATATTAATAAAAATGGCAAATCCTTTTGTCTAATCATATTGATCCAAATATTGAATGCCTTCTTAAGTTGTTCTTAAAAGCTAATAGTCTGCAGTCTAGACAGATACTTCTGTGATTAAGTAAACTATTCAGTCAATTTTGTTAAATAAATTGGGTATGACTGACTAATTTTGATATTGCCTAACTCAGCTTACTACCTTGTCTAAGCATCAGAGGCACTAATAAATATTTATTGATTTGAGTTGTTTGTTCTTTAAACCGAAATGTACTTGGGTTGAAACTAAAACAAATAATTTAGATAATGCGTGTGAAATGCCTAATACTACCTATTAAGTCTTTTGACAATTTGCAACACCTTCCTCTTATTAGTGAGTTTCGTTTGTTCCTCTTTTATTATCAAGCATGGTTTTAGTTGTACAATGGCAAATTGTTTTCCCAATATCTATTATTTGTTTTGTTTTAGTAATTGCACATTGAGTTCTAAGTCATCCCCCATCGTCTTTGTTTTAAGCACCCCTCTCTTGTGAAACAGTATTGCACATTATTTATAAATGACTTCAGCAAAAAGCAAGAGAGAAACACCATGGATGCCAGTGAGAAAATGCTTCTTACATGCAAGCATTATTCATTAATAAGTGAGCTCACTTTGAAAAGAAAATCATTAATGTTTTCACTCCTATGAGACAATAACTCTGTGGGAGTTATATCTGATCAAATAATGATTAGATGAACTGTAGGAAGATACAGATTAGCTATGAAATTATTACTTCTGGGAATCTGATTTAGTGCTTTCTAATTTTTAAATATGAAAGCACAAAATCTAGAAGATCAGTAAGTCTGAGAAGACAAGCAGTTAAGAGATCTCACAATGTGTTTATTAACAAGGAAGAAGATTTTTGTATATGAAATAGTATTATGAAATTTATTAAAATGGCTATATGTTAGACTGCTTTTCTTGGCTCATTATACCTCAAGTTCTAGTGAGCCATTTCTACAAACTCCTGATGGGCACAGAGTTCCATTAAGAGATCTACCTTTGTCTTTGTTGTCAAAACTATAAAATATGGTTTATATTTCTTATACCACATATAGGATAGATATTCAAAACCTCAAGTGGAAGGTTTGTGAAATGCTATATATCCCTTCAAGACCTTTATATAGTTTGGTTTCTAAAGTGGGAAACATTGTTGGCATTTATAAAAATGAGAGTGATACTTTTTTGTACAATTAGAGGCTAACAACGGTGGATACATCCTCTATTCTCTGATTCACTTTACTGTTATCCATGAGCAATCCTTGAGATACAAAATCCTACAATGAGCCTGCAGTAATAATCTTAGATCCACACAGCTGAGATTCTGCCATGGGCTCATGCATAATATCCTCTTGGGTATTCAGGGCTGGTCAGAGCCAACATTGCTATCTGAGTGGGATGCCCCTAACCCGGAACAAGGGTCCATACAGGCCTCAGTATTGCCTTCTGAGACACTCTATGGATACTCACCTATCACACTAAATTGGTCAGATATCTTGTCGAATTCAAAGACACATGAGTATAGGCTCATCTGTCTGTCAAACCTGGATACTAGAAAAGCAGCAGGCAAGTGGGTAGGTTATTCTGGCTTTCTGGCATTATGTTTCTTTCACAAGATCACAAGAAATGGACTGTGAGAACAGATTGAACACGTTGATTTGGGGACAATTTTAATCAAGTGAGATGCAGGCCAAGTCAGGGCCCCTGGCTATGGATAATCCACACACTGAACCTTGTGACGGCCCATGTGCAATCCTGGCACTTTCGTGTTATGACCAGTTTTGTAGCTGGAGTGTGATAGAGTGCCAGGTACTAAGTGCGCTTCGAGCATCTGGTGCTCAGCACAGCCTCCGGCTGTGATCCTTTTTGAAGGTGGTGCACAGAGATCAGTTCATATTCCAGCAACACAATGGTTAGAGGTAGGCGTGGGCTAGATGATGTGTACCCTATGTTTACACTATAAAACGTTTAATATTGAATTTGATGTGATCATAACAGCAAACTGCTGTTCAGATATTACTGCATACAGTGGGTAAAACTTGAATTTTTATCACCTTTTTTGACAGAATATTTTTATTGATTATTTGGAAATTTCACATAATGGATCCCGATCACCCTTACTTTCCAGTCTTTACAGGTCCACTTTCCCACCATTGTGGTCTCCCCACCCTCCCCCCAAAATTTTTAAAGTTCAAATTGTGTTGCCCGTATAGACAATGAAGCATGGTCAAATTCCTAGTGGCCAGCCCCTTAAAGAAAAGTGAGTCCTTCCCCACCCTGTCCCCCACCCGAAGCCATCAATTGTGGAGAGCTACACTTCAACATCCTTGTCACAATTTTGAAGAGTTCTCTTTGCTGGCTTCCCATCTAGGTTGTTATTTTGTTTGGGGAGAGGGTCACTACAGAAGCCTTCTATGTCTTTTTCTCAGCTATAAGTCTGCAGCCATACTTCAGAAGAAGCTTCCTCGTTCTTTATGACCATGGACCAGTCTTCCAAATTGTATCTGGTGACAGCATGGACCATAGGCATCTATGTGGCCTCCTGTATCAGCATGTGCCATGGACCTCAGCATGGTCTCTGGTGGCAGTACGGGCCATGGACACCAACACTGTCCCTAGCAACGCCAGGCTACCAGACATCAATGTGGCTTCAGGTGGCAGCACAGTCTGGCTCAAAGCCTCTGGTCTCTGAAGCATACCAGACCATCACCAATACTTCAGTGATCACAGCCATGCTTCAAATCTTTATCTTGGGGGTGATGATGTGCTTACAGATCTGGTTCTGCAGCACCCACTCCTCTACACAGTCCAGTGGCTCAGAGATGGAATAGGTGTTGGGGTTGACCTACAGTGCTGGACCTGGTCCCAGATGGCAGCTGAGTTGGGCCACCCTGGGCAGCCAATTTTGATCATCTTAATGAAATAATAACAAGCAGTTTGGTTTGATGCTCTTTCATACAACACTAGGATTCATGAAAATGATGGTGTAGCATCATGAGCAATGATGTGACCAACACTAAATGTGTAGTATTACAAATTATTACCTTAGTACAAATGAGCTGTAATAAGCCATGGCCTTATTAAAAATAGTAATGGTATTGCCACCTTTTTCTTGTAGTGAAAGATGTGGAATTAGCTAGGGGTTGGACAGAATACAAGGATTTAGTAACTGGGTATTCAGCTTACATCTCTCAAATAAGAAGAAACATGTATTCTCTTGATTTTCACTCATTATTTCATATCTTCTAAGCATCATGAAGTCATATATCACATGTCCTTTACAACAGATATTAAAATATGGAGTAGTTAAAGCAGACAAATCCTTAGAAAATATTTTTTTCTTACATCACAGGCTTCCTCATGGTAGCCCTCAGACCCTAAATTTGGGAGCTATTTTAAACTATTTCTTATGCAATATGAAAACTTACAGCCAGTGTTTGTTCAGCTTCATCAATGTCAAGTACATTGGGAAGACGTTCAGAATCTCATAAATCAAAATCACCTTTTCAGTCAGTTCTCAGGTATGAGACATTGTTCTTAACACTGAATTCAAGCTTCTCATTGGATTACATCCTGAGAGTGTAGTCCTCAGTTCTCACTGGATACCAGAACCTCCTAGGGAGCTTTTAAAGAAACACTATATCATGGAAAATGGATATTCCCATGAGGTCCCACCCCTACAAGAGTAACTACAGGCAATAAATGGTTTTAGGCAAGGGGAGTCATTTTTCCTCACCAGTATAGTCATGAATGCATTATTCTTGTCCCACTAAATAACCTTCCATTTATGCCTAGAAAAGCAACTCTTATAAAATTCAAAGGTCCAGATACAAAAAAGACATGGAGTTGTGTGTGTGTTGGGGGGGAGACTTGTTGATAAGAAGGGAGTGGATGAAGGAGAAGAATGGGGTATGTAAGAAAATGACTAAAAGTCATTATATAAATATATGAAACTGTCAAACAGTAACTTTTTAAAAATATCAGGTGACCAGTTTCATTCCTCGGCTCTTTGGCTTTGTTTAGGCTCATGGAAGAGAACCCTAGGTTTAAAAGGTCAGTGTGGTAGTTGGAAAGAATATGGCCCTCATTGGCTTATAGGGAGTGGCACTTCTAGGATGTGTGTCCTTGTTGGAGTAGGTGTGGCCTTATTGGAGGAAGTGTGTCACTAAGGGCAGGTTTCAGAAGCTCAAGCCTGGCCGGAGGGTCACTCTGTCTTCCTGATGCCTGTAGATCCAGATGTAGAACTCTCAGCTGCTTTTCCAGCACCATGTCTGCCTGTGTGCCACCATGCTTCCTGCCACGATGATAAAGGACTAAACATCAACTATAGGCCAGCTCCAAATAAATGCTTATAAGAGTTGCCATGGTCATGGTGTCTCTTCACAAGAACAGAAACCCTAACTAAGACAGTCAGACTAGCAATGGAAAAAAATACAGATTCATTTAGTGTTGTTTCACATGACATGGGAGTCTTCATAAATGAAGACCCAAAAGCCAAACACAGTTATATACAAAGGTAATTTCTGGTAATTTGTAGTACAGTGGAGTATGGCTTGTTCACAGAAATCTATTATGCAGTTTTGGAGAGAAGTTAAAAGACTCCAAATAAAAAGTATAGTAAGGATTATCTCTACTTGGTCAATGGGTGATGGAAACATGAAAGAACTACCATAGGGTATCCCAATAATATGTATAACTAATCCATGTTATCAAGATAACATAAAATGCCTGGTATTAAAGAAAACTCTAGTGTCATATCCTTACAACAACTAATCAACAAAATCATAAAATGTGTAACTATGTTGTTTTTACTCTCTAATGTGAAATGTAGATAACCACTGTTCTAAGTAATGGCACTCAGTCTTAATTCAAAAGGCCAACAACATCAGTTTCCCTCATTCCTCATTGCCTAACCACAAAACATATCAGAAGGACCTCCTGTTGGTTGCAAGACATCACCTGAGTTTGTAAGAGTTTCTTCTTTTCCAGATGGGATAGGGACATTAATGTTATTTTGCTATATTGAAAAATCCTAAGCATATCCTGTATCCCAGATGAGAAGACCATTTAAAAGCCCTTCCTAGCCTTTCCCATCTCCTCTTCTTTTTCTAAAACAGGCTCTCTGAAGGGTTGGCTAGCCTGAAACTTTCTATGTAGACCAAACTGACCTTGAACTCACAGAAATCCACCTGCCCCTGCCTCCCAACTGCTGGGATTGAAGGCATGAGCCACCACACCCAGCACCTGCACAACTTTTCAAATGTCTATTAATAACCCTAAAGCTGACAGACCAGACAGATGCTCCAGTGAAAAGAGTAGTTATTTTCAGGGAGAAATTCAATTGCTAGTTGCTTTTCTGCCTTCTTCTCTCTGGTTTTCTCTGTCTTAGGAGAAATTTGAACATATGAAAGAATTGTCATTCCTGAGAGTGTTGCTGCTGTAGGCTTAAGAATCTTTCTATGTTCAATGGCAATGTGGCCACTTTGGGTTGACTATCTAAACATCTGAGCAGGAATATCAGCCAAATAAAACAAGTCAATCATTATATGCACTTCCACAAGTCACATCATTCTGGAATGCTTTCTGAAGAAAGAAACAAACATGGCTAGTTAACCACAGGAGAAATCAAAGACTTCTTAGTGTTTACCACCTGGTTAAGAAAAAGCGACTTTCATATTTTACATTCTCAGTAGCTATAGTATTGAAATATGAGGGAGAAGGAGAAGTGATGAGAGGATTGAGGAAGGAGGAGGTAGAAGGGGTGAAGGAGGATGGAGGACTGGAGAGGAGGAGGAAGGAAAATAAGGAAGCAGACAGAGAAACCTATGTATATTTGTGCCATTCGATTGAGATGTGAATAGTTATGAGGACAGATGATTGGCCAGAGTGGGGAAGATATATTGGTAATGCATTAAGGACAACTTAACAAGGTTACTTGCTCATATTACTCTCCAATTTCCCATGTCTTCAGCAATAAGAACACATTCCTTTGCCCACATATACAATGACCCTCTTCACTTGGGTCTCTTATGACCTGCTTGTAAGGAAGACAAGATGGTTTCTTTATCCATCTGCTTCAGAGGAAAGGGTAGGTGAAAGTCAAAAAAACATTACTACATCTGTTGTCTTCTTAAATGCCAAGGTGCTATTTTTAGGAATGTTTGTGCCCAACATCATTTTTTTCTTTTTATCCTAGTGGGATTCAGAAACCACCATAATTAGAAGGTTCTGTTGATCCTATTATACAGCCTATGTCACGTGATTTTCCAATCTGAGTATACAATAAAATCAGTAAAAATTAGAATTAACTGAAATTTTAGAAAATTCCAAATTCAATGAACTTTCAGCTCCATGGCTTGAAACCCTGGTTGGATCTTGGGTAGAGCGTGAGTATGGAAATATTTTTTCAAAACTCGTTATTGAATTTGGAATTTTCTAAAAATTCAGATAATTGTAGTTTTTAATGTGGGAAGAACCACTCTGCAAAAAAAAAAAAAAAAATTAGCTGGTATTTTTAGGTGTATTGGGTGAAAAAGTTTGTGATCTCTTGTTCAAAGTGAATAATTCCTTCCAAACTTACACATATGCAAGCTTCTTGTTAATCTTATTAAATACTGAAACTTTTGCTCTATTCAAACTACAGAATACTATGTTCTTAGGACTTTCAACCAAAAACTTCACTGGATATTCATTAAATCAGTTCAATATTTGTCTGGAGCAGTTCACATTCTTTGACAAGTAGAAACATTCTAATTTCATATGCTCTTATTTATCCATTAATGAAACCTAGGAGAGTCTGAGAATATTTTTAGAATTAGGCCATCTGAGTTGCCATCGCCCCACTCCTAGCCTTCATGAAAGCCCTCCCAGATCAAAGGACAGCATTTCCATGCAGCAAGTGGGAGGCAAACCAGGCTGACTGATAAGCAAAAATGGGAGCTGGCAGGTTTAAGAGGCGCACAACCAAATCTCAGGCTCATGTTTATCCAATCGATAAATGCCATGGCTCTTGACTAACTGTTGTCTAAACTCATCTCTGACGGCAGAACAAAAGGGTGTAATGAAAGCAGTGCTGTTAGAGAACTCATTAAAGTGAGTCCAGAGAAAGCAGGCTTTCAGATCATCTCTCTCAGGGAGACAGCATCAGGATCATCTTTTGGTTCACAATAGCATCAGTGGGCGGCACCATGCTTAGGCAGTGCCATTTGCTCTATCTGGAGAAAGATTAGAGAAAGAAGACTCATCAAAAGACTCATGGCACAGTCTCCCTGAACTGAACTGTGCAACCCTTTTCATTGATTCTTTTCTTGTTACTTCTTTTTTTTTTTTTCTTTTTGGTAATATGAATCTTCTCCCTTGCTTTTCGGTGTTTGCATTGATGGAGTGGTTAGCCAAGCAGAAAGGCTGCAGATCATGACTATTGTCTGCCAGCAAAGGCTCCATTGAACCCTAATGGACATAGGAATCTTGCAAAACAAAGAGCCCTTAGTGCCTGGCACAAATGAATCCTACATCAGAGAAGGCCAAGGGAGCCCTTTTGATTATCTGAAGAAGTAGTAATTAGAAGGTGAATCTGTTATGAACCACAAAAAGGAAAAAAAAAATAAAAGAACACAAGACAAAAGGAAGGACAAAAATGTAAGAAACTTCATCAGCAACGTTTCCACAGGATCTTCTGGTAAACAAAAAGGCAAGCTTGGATTCTTTCTGTCAGTGGTCTGTGGTATCCTTTGTCAACTCTGGAAAGAAATCTGCTGTCATCTCTAAGAGAGAGAGTGGCTGCATCAATCTGTCAACAGTTTTAGGCAGGATATTTTCTGCAAGTGGGAGAAGGAAGGAACACTCTCCTTTGGTGAGCATACAGTTGTCTTTTAAAGCATATAACTTCTAAGAGACAGACATTATTTTTTCCCTCTAAAACTTTAAATGCTTAAATTTTGTGTTTGAATTTGTGATATCTCTTTTGACATTACCCTTCCTTCTTTCCCAACACTCAGAGACACTTGTTACTTGACTAAGAGCTACCTACCAATGATACTTCTGTGGAATGTGTTTGTTCGTTTGTTTGTTGTTGGTTTTGTTTTTACAGCTTGAATCAGATGGTGGACATGAGCTGGATTCTGTGACAATTGGGAAACTCCTGAGTACAAGGCATTTTAAGAGCATATGGATGCATAATTTGTCACAGCCTGGAGAAAGGGAAGGTGACTGTTAAAAGAAGTATTTGCTGAGCCTGCTGCAACACCACCAAAAACACCATGGACAATTACCATCCACATTGTTTACTGATCACACAACACCTGCAGTGAAGAATAAAATACTCTTCACATCCTCATAAATGTTCTGAAGGATAAAGTTGTTTATCATTTTTATGAGTGATAAAACTAAGGCTAAGAATGTGTCTGTGAATTGCTGAAAGGCCTGTATCACTTAAGTGGAACAGTGACAGAACTAGGATCCTGGCTCTGAGGACATTCCTGACCTTCCTGCCAATGCCCTCTCCACATGTGTCTGTTCCCTTCCAAGGACTATGCAGACTGTTTCCCAACTCATCCATTCAGGAAATTTGACTTAGAGCAGGTATACCCTGAATGCAATTCAAGATGTCGATTAGTAAAATATCTCATTCACCTACAGCATTCAGTTCACAGAACCTGTGATGACCTACAGGAGGAAACACACACACACACACACACACACACACACACACACACACACACACCACAGTCATTTTCCATCAGTAGCTTGAACTTCCTAAGTGATCCTACAAACCTCAGAGCTCTTCCATGCAACTTCATCCCGCTGTCACACACTTCCTGGGTTGCTGGCAGACATGGGGGGCTGTTGGCCAGACATGTTAGCTTGAAAACTGCCCCACTTGCAATGTTGTACTGTTGGAAGCTATCAGGGAGTCTTGAAGGTCTGCTGCTTCTTACTTATTGGAGCTGTGGATGATTGATTGATAAATAAAGCTGATTGGCCAGTAGTCAGACAGGAAGTATAGGCAGGACAAGGAGAGAGGAGAATTCTGGGAAGTGGAAGGCTGAGGCAGGGAGAAGCTGCCAGCCACCATGATGAGAAGCAGATGTTAAGATACCGGTAAGCCATGAGCGTATGTGGCAACTTATAGATTAATAGAAACGGGTTAATTTAAGATATAAGAACAGATAGCAAGAAGCCTGCCATGGCTGTACAGTTTATAAGTAATATGTCTCTGTGTATTTACTTGGTTGGGTCTGAGTGCCTGCGGGACTGGTGGGTGAGAGAGATTTGTCCTGACTATGGGCCAGGCAGGACCAGGAAAACTCCAGCTATAGATTGGGCTTATGCTATATCAACCACAGCTATGGAGAGAAGCTGTTGCTGTTCTCATTATCTCTGTTCTGGATATGAGCTCCAAATGAAGTTTTTGGTTTGTTGACTTCAGCCTCAAAATTTATTTCTTTCTGTTCTTTCCAATTATGGCAAGTTCCTTGTTTGTGCAGCTCCAGGGGCCTGGAAGATAGGCCTGTGTAATTAGTTCTCTCAACTTGCTTCCCTAATAAAGGTGATTCTCTCTATAGCAAGAAACATAAGCTGTGTCCCTCAGTCTTTGTGTATGCTCTTGGTCTTAGCCAATCTATCAATGCAGAACAATCTCGGAGCACTATAGGAAAATTAATATGCATACTGAGCACTTGCTGGTCAGAATCATCTTCTTACATAGGGTCAAGCATCTCATAATACAATAGACATTTACCTAGAAGCCTCAGGAATCCAGGAATTTAGTCACTCCGCATCCTTAATGTGACATTTCCCTCTATTATCCTTTGAACATGAATAATAATTACCATAGGCTGTGAATTCAGTTCTCAGAAACTTTTTCTTGTTAGGTTGTTTTTACATGATAAATTCTAAGTATCATGCATAAAGGAATTGTCAGCATTCCCTTCCAATTAACTGATAAAGCCCCCTGGAGTTCCACTGCCGAGTGTGAGAGGCCTTGGAGGGAGAATGATCTTTGGATGTCTAACTTAATAGGATTTCCTGTGCCATTTGGGATTACCTTGTGCTCCAGTACAATTACAACTGAGAAATGTTTGTCATATTTAACTGACAACTTAGTGTTATAATTGTATATTAAGAATATCTACTCCAGTCAAGCATTAAAGTAATACATAAATACTAGCTATTGGCCTCACTAGAATAAGTAAAATCCCAGCTGGATATTTCATTAGCTACCCATAGAGAGTTTTGTCGCCCACCCCATAACCCAGCCTATCTTTTGGGAATGGAACCTTAAGTTTTATGTGTGTGACAAGTGTCGAAGAGAAGTGAATCCCACATAGGATCTGTCAAAGTGGGGCAGGCACTGGGGCCTTTTCTCTTCTGAAGACTCTGAATCTCATCTTGATCCCAAGAGCATCTGCATAGGATTACCTCACATGGATAACTGCTCCTCTTTGGGGCTGAGATCTTTTCATAATCCTATACAATTCTTATCTCCTAAAGGTGCCACTCTTGCTTAGCATGAGAAAAATTGTCTCTCTGACTAGTGCTCTCTCCTTGGAGGGAGGGGAGGAGGTAGTCTTCTGAAAATTCGGGATTATCCCTTACAAAAGTTTAAATTCCTTCTCCCCTCACTTGAGCAAGTATTAATGCTGTGTGTTTGAGAAAAGGCCTGAGAGAAGGGAAAGACATGACATGCACATTTCCCCCATTGTCTATCCCTTCTTTCTACTATTAAAGCCACATCTTTTCTCCTGAGAAAAGGGCAAATGCCTTTATTGTGTGGCTCTGTAGTGGTCAGGGTACAGTAAGAAGCTGTAAGTTCTGTAAATTGAGTGAAAGTTCCCACAGTGCACTAACTTTTTTTCTGTGCCAAGATAAAAATAAAATTTCTCTGTCTCAATGACTGAGTGAATGAGGTTGAGGTTCCTACTCAGGGACTCTGATCTCAACAAGTTCTCAAGTATCAGCAGAGGGACAAATCCCTTGTTCTTCAGCTGTTCTGCCCTGCAGCATGTAAGTGGGGAGTGATAGGTAAGAACTGCAGGAAGTTAGAAGACACTGTGCAACTGTTGCCATTATTATCAAAGACAAAGCACACAACACAAAGAAAAGACAGTGTAATAGTTTTGTTTCAAAACAGTATGTGTGTACAAGAAGCAGATTTATTTATTTATTTATTTTGTGGTTTTTTGAGACAGGGTTTCTCTGTGTAGCTTTGCGCCTTTCCTAGAACTCACTTGGTAGCCTAGGCTGGCCTCGAACTCACAGAGATCCACCTGGCTCTGCCTCCCGAGTGCTGGGATTAAAGGCGTGCGCCACCACTGCCCGGCTTTTTATTTATTTATTTATTTATTTATTTTTGAAGAAGCAGATTTTAAAAAATTCCTGGGCTGGAGAGATGGTTCAGTGACTAAGAGGACTTTCTGCCTGTGTCCTTCAGATTTCTCTAAAGGAACAGAACTGAGAAAGTAGATGAATACACACACACACACACACACACACAAACACACACACACACACACACACACACACACACACACACACACACACACACACACACGATTTATTAGAGTGACTTAGACGCTGTGGTTGTTACTCTAACAATGGCTGTCTCCCAATGGAAGGACCAAGAACCTACCATCCATGAGCCTGGATGGTTCAGCAGTTCCAGTCTGGTGCTGGAGTCCCAGAGGATCCCTAGACAGCTGCTGGTTTTCAGTCTAAGTTAGATCTTGAAGACTTAGGCTCTAATGCCAGTGAAGGAATGCCCCAGCAGCAGGACAAATGAACTTTGCCAGTGAGAGTGAGGGCAAGCATGCAAAAGGAAAAACATTTCTCTTCCATGTCCTTTTACCAAAAAGTGTAGATCAGATTTAGGGTACGTCCTCCCACCTCAGGTGATCCAATCAAGAAAATCTCTCAAAGGCTGCACAGCTGCTTAGAATTTATTTGATTCAGATGCAGTCAAGTTGACAGCCAAGAATCAGCCATCACACTGCTCCTACAGAGGACCCAAATTCAGTTCCTGGCCTGGCAACCACATTGGGTGATTCACGACCATCTGTAAATCCCGCACCAAGGAATCTGACATCCTCTTCTGGACTCTTCAGATACAGGCATACGCATGGTCACACTAAGACTTTAGGATGCATTTTTTTCTCCCCTTTTCTGGCACCATCCCCACATTCTGTACACAAATCCATGGTATACCAGGCAGGATTGCTTACAAAAATCCTACCATATTAGTTACTTCAGTGTTACTGTGACCAGAATACACAACAGAACCAACTGAGGGTAAGAAAGCTTTATTGTGGCTCAGGGCTTCAAAGGGTTTCAATCTATCCTCATAGAGAAGGTATAAGGGAGTTCATGGCTATCCAAAAAGGGAGCAGAGACTCCTGACATCAAACTAGTCATGAATCAGAGGGTGACAGAAGCCAAGGATAGCCTATAACCCTCAAAACCTCAACCCTACTGACCTACTTCCTCCAGCTAGGCCCCACCCTTTAAAGATTTTAAAGGACATCCTAAAATTTTGTCACCTACTAGGGAACAAGTATTCAAAACAGGAGCTTGTGTGGGGCATTGCTGCTTCAAACCATGGTGCATAGATTTGTTTTACTGAAGCTAACAAAAGTCCTAACACTTTTGGAGAGGGAAAACTTCCCTGCTGTACTGCTATTAACTCAAATGGTTTAATGCTATCTAAGAAAAACTCTGGAAAAAAGAAAGTGCTTGGGTAGTCTAAGGTGAACTAGGTACTCAGCACAAATGTGGATGGACTGCATCTAAGTGTCTGTAGCTACTGAGCGAATCTCTTAGTTCAGAGTGGATAGGAAGCAACTTGTACAAGGTGTCCAAGAAAGGCCCATGGCCAGTGTGCTGGAAAAGGCCCTGATTTAGCTGAGTCTGGCATCAAGAACTCCTGAGCATCTCAGGACAGGAACCATTTTGGCTCATATTTACGAGACCTCTCAAATGACATAACTGGGATTTGTATATTTATTTTTATAAAAATAAAGTATTAGGAAAGCATTGCCGGTACTATTCAGTGATATGCTAGAACTAAATTAATCCATGGGAAACAATCACCCCTGGAAGACTTTGCTGCTGACTAAATAAATGTAAGATAAAATTAGTGCGATTGGGTAACAAGACATGATTTCCATATTTTACTGACAAGTAATGTTAGGAATCATTATCCTAATGGTTTATGAACTTCTCGTATTACCAAATGACATTCCAGAGTAATATTATGATCAGGAGCAGAAGGCTTCATCCCGTGTGACATAAGCAAGGAGGTTCTGAAGAGTGTAGAGTTGCATGTGCGTGTCTGGGTGTGTGTCCTTAGAACAGGTTCACCCCCTTTTAATAATCATTCTTTCTGTCAGAAAGAAACACAGGAAAGAGAATTTTCAGTCTAGCACTGATGAACTTTTTATAGTCAGAAACCCATGCAGAACCATGGCTTTCTCTACTCTTGTATATTTAAGGTAAGAAACTTTTCTCTTTGACTTAAAGAACTACCTGCAGGATCTGGAGAGATGGCTTAGCCATCAAGAGCACAGGCCGCTCTTCCAGAAATCCTGAGTTTAATTCTCAGCACCTACATGGCAGCTCATTATTGTCTGTAACTCCAGTCCTAGGGGGCTGATGCTTGATTCTGGCTTCCATGGGCACTGGGTATGCAACTGATTCACAGACATACTTGCAGGAAAACACTCATACACATAAAACCCAACAATATAAAAATAATTAAAAAAAAAATAAAAGGTGACTACCTACAGCTGATTCTCTGAATAAAGGCAGCATAAGAGGTTAGTGACTGAAAGAACTGAATGCCTGGTCTTTGCCTGCCCTTCTTCAGTGGCAAATTCCTGCATTGGAAATACCAATGGTTTAGCATTTCTCTGGATGATTATCTGGGGGGAGAAGATGTGGAGACACAAAGTCCAGCTGAAAATGAACATCTAATGAAATACAGCCTTCTTGTCCTTTCTCCTGATGAGAACAACCTCCTCTCCTGTGTCTCCTGAGGGAGGGAGACCTGAAGTTTCTGAGCAGGGTCTTGGACTCCTCTAGAGTCTGGATAGTAAAACTGTGGCAGAACTCTCTCTCTTTATCTCTCTCTCTCTCCTTCTCAGACTAAAGGAATCCCAGGGATGCAGTGGATCAAAGTGACCTGTTTACTAGAATAAACTTGGCCAGAGGAAATCCATGGTTCCTAAGTAGAGGCCACAAGAGTCTGCATGATTGTGAGATATGGGGTACTGGCTGGCCTGAAGGATCTGTGGTCCACTGAGCCCCCTTAGAACCTGAACTGGAAAAGTGATGTGGTGTTCTGCAACACAGGAAACTTCAGGGTCACTAAGATTCCTTCTACTGCTTGCGAATTTGTGAGAACTTATAGGCTTGTCCTCCCACAGCCCAGTGTGTGGTCACAATCTCAATGGCAACAGCTGGACTCCAAGTCTAAGTTCATAAAACATCTAGAGAAGATATACTAGGCTGTGACCCTTTCAACAGTAAGAAAATTTAAAGAGACTCCATGGGCATACATAGTATACCTCTGAATTTAACAAAAAAACCATATGCAGGTTTTTAACAATCAAATAGAGAAAGAAAAATAAATGATTAATGGGAGGTTTGCAATAATCCAATTGATACACTCAATTTGGTCCATATAGATGTATAATACTCATTAAAAAGAAATGTTTCTGTGAATCAATAAAATAATCACAAAATGGTCCAATACTAATTAAGAAAAAAACTTTAATCAGCATTTTATAACAGAGGGTCCCCTTTCCCCTTAGAAACTTATGATTTGTTCAAAATTATTATAAATCAACCATTTCAAAGTGCTTTAAAAAATAATGGAATTAACAAATTCACAATTAACACTGAGAATAAATGGGAGAGTCTCTAAATGAGAAGAACCTTTATGTAAGCATTATTAAATTGTGTCCTGCTCTGCCCCTGCCTGTGAAAACAGCAGACAAGCAAATGTGGAGGCCAGAAGGGTGAAAGGTGAATATCTTTCCCAGACAAAGCTGTTCTGAGGCTCATTATCCCAGGGAACAGAAGCAGACCAGGAGAGTCACCCAAGCATGTAGACTTCTTTCTTTAAAGCATCACACACACACACACACACACACACACACACACACACACACACACACACACACACACATCATTATTAGCCATGTATGATAGTATGTTTAAGGAAATTGAATAGAATACATATTACTTCTATGGACATGCCTCAGTGCTACTTTTAGAAGCAAAGATATTTGAGGCCAGGTACTAAAGAAGTCCTGAAAAGTATTTTTAAATATCTTGGTATTCTTAAATATCTAAGATCTACTTGACTGTGAGTATAAGGGAACCTCCTTTGATAAGAGTCAAAGTGTACAATTTAACAATAATGCTTCTACTTTGAAAACTGAACTTCCAAGATGTAAAACTCATAAATGAGCCCTGTGTTTGCTGAAGGACATATGTACAGTCAAGGCAGCATTATTGAGGAGAGAATTCTTTTTATCTGTTCACTCACTTTGAGTTCTTGAGGTAGTTGGGTATTTTTGTTGTTCTCTTCTCTCATTAGATCTGGTTGTCTTTTATAGTGTTTTCTCTGTGGTTTGCTGCTTGCTTCTTTATTTAAAAAACATCAAAACATATGGTCTTTACAGAAATTGTTTTATGCTATATTTGCCAAGCTTTACAATATATCTACTTGCCTCTTATCACATGGATTACACAGGAAAGCGCAGTCACCTGCATGGAGAAGAATTTAAGCTGGTGAAATCCAAAACAGTGGGACCCCGCCCCCCACAGGAAGAGCTTCCCTGAAGTGTTTTGAAAGCATTTTTTTTTTTTTTTACTGTTCTCATGTACCTCCACATTAACAAATAAAGTTCCTCCTAGTCAAGATGCCAAAAAATGAAAAATTTCATTGGCTTGATGTAACTAGTTTTTAGGTGTTCAAGCTACTGTGACTCAGATAACTATTAGCCTAGAATGCATTACCAATTAATGTCCCAAGTGTTTATAACTGACATATTATTGTTAGAGGAGAAAAAACAAGCAAGCCAACAACAAAAAAAAGAAAACTAACATTTTAGTTGGACAAGGTCAATCACTTGGTCAAGGAACCACTAGTAAGACATACTAAAGAGATAGGTGGAATAGTCTTTGAATGAGGTACTGTAGTTTTCCTGCCCAGAATTTCCACCCCTAATACAGTAGTTTAACAAATGGATCGTAGCCATATGGCACAGTGAGTTTGAATCAAGCCTGGGCTACATTAGATCCTGGTATGAAAAAGAAGAGGATAAGGAGGAGAATGAGGAGGAGGAGGAGGAGGAGGAGGAGGAGGAGGAGGAGAGGAGGAGGAGATGGAAAATAACTCAAAACTCAATAGTTGACTTTTATCATCATTGCCAGGCTTCTGTGTAATTGGAATTTTGCTTGGAATGCCAACCAGCTTGCCAATAAAGGCACAGAGATGTATTATTAATTGTGAATGCTCTGCCTTAGCTTAGCCTTGTCCCTCTAGCTCTTTTAACTTAATTTAACCTGTTTCTATTAATACAAATTTTTGCTTTGGGACTTTTTACCTTTTTTTCACTCTTTATGTCCTACTTTCCTGCTTCCTCCATGTCTGTCTGTCTGGCCTCTGGCATCTCCCTATCATCTCCTTTTCTTTTCTTTCTTGAGCCTAAATTCCTCCTACTACTTACTCTTTCTGCCTGGAAGTTCCACCTATACCTCCTCCCTTGATACTGGCCCTTCAGTTTTTTACTCTACCAATCTGGTACCTTAGGTAGGCAAGGTAAAACAGCAATATATCTTTACATAATTAAACAACTGCAACACATCTTTACATAGTTAAATATTCTACAACATAAATAAATGCAACATATCTTTACATAGCTAAACAAATGCAATACATTTTTGCATAGTTAAATAAATATTCTGCAACATTTTCCCCTTTTTTCTAAACAAAAAGAAAGATTTTAGCTTTAACATAGTAAGACTATATATGATAAGAGCAATTACCAAGTAAGAAGTACACTTACAATATCCAGTCCATTTGGCAAATTCAGAGAAAATATTCCATTATCTACCCTATCTTGGTGAGTCCTTGGTGAGTTGTGTACCTAATTTACTTTCTATCCTAATTTGTTTACCAATCTAAAATTATCTTTTTTGACCTCAAAACATTTTCTTAGATAAACAATTTTAGCTTTCATGGTTCTCAATCTTATAAACTTTACATCTCTTATGTAAGTTTCTTTTCTGAATTTGATAACAAGGAAAACTTTAACTATAACAGTCTCATCTTCAACTCCATCAGAGACCCGAGAAGGATATAATATTACCCAAGTAAACAGAAAGTACAGAGCAAGCATCTTCCAAAACCATAAAAATGACAGAAGCAACTGGCTGCCTGGACAGTCACTCAAGGTTCCTGTGCATGGTTGGGGCATCCATGTTTTGCCTGCAGACCTAGAATAACTGACAGACTTTTCTGTGACGCAGGAATTTTGAAGACTGTCCCACCTTGCCTTGGAAATGTTTGTCAGTCCTTTTTCTTTGTGTCCTGATTGTCCAGTTTGTACAGAATACTGTCAGCAGTCAAGGCGAGGATAGTTTCTTGCCGAAATGGCTAGCTTTGCCACAGTGAAATCAACTCCATATGGAGGTTCTTCAACACCTTTTATGAAGTAGATCGGTACTGCCAGCAGCAGATTTGTTCTCACTATCATGAAAAGCCTTAAGTTATTAAATATTTTAAATGCCATATTCTGTAGGTTTCTGAAGTGTTTGAAGATCACCTATGTATGTAAAATATCTCTGTTTAACTTTGAAACCATACCTAACATGACTACAAGTTTGATTGTTATAGATGACTAACTACTAACCTGCATTATTTTAAATATCCTAAACCATTTTAATAATCACTTTAAAGGACTAGAACTTTATATTGCATTTTAAATGAGCTGCATAGGTACAAGAGTAGAAACATATATGCAGTGTAACAAAAATAACCTTAAATTTGTATCAATATACAAAAATCTATAGCAATATAAAAAATTTAAAATGAGTAATTGTCTTTTTATCCTATATTCCTACATCCCCACTAAATGACAACAAACATCCATAGCCCACTGAATGACCAAAAAGCACCCACCCTACCTGTTGGTAATGTGGGCATTGTGTTCTCTAGACTGCTTCCTATTGTTTGGGGGCAATGGCATCCCCAGGGGACACTGAGAAGATTGAGATAATGGTCAAGTCCTAAGAAAACTAGATATAATATTTGCTGTCCAGTCTCTGTGTAATGGAAAACTGCAAGGCTTATCTGAAGTCCTGGCTAGAACAGTCTGTGCGGCTGGACCATTTCAGGTAGCAGCCTTGAAGTTGTTCTGAACACAGAACTCTGAGGAAAGTGTAACAGTTTCAGGCACTCTGAAAGGCTGGATCACCTGGGCCACCCATTTTCACTGATGTCTGGTCCCCTTGCTCTGAAAACACACAAACTTCCAAAGGTAACATACATATCTACATTAACACAAGTATGAACTATACCTTGTACACAAACCAGCCAAAGATGATTTTCTGTTTTATGTTTGAGCAGGTAAAAGACATCTGTCAACTTTGTAAGTTTGTTTGGACTGTATAACCAAACTTCTATCCATGCCATATGAAAGGATGGCATGTAACAATAAGTCATGGGGACTCTAAGCAATAAGATTTATCATGTCTCATCTAGTCTCAGAGCTGTTCCCATGTCAAGAGATCGGCATATATGTCATCTGTCTTGTAGTTTTCTAGGTTTATTTCTTTATATCTGTACCCAAGATTTTTAGGAAGTCTCTCCCAATCAAATCTGGTGTCTATTAATTCTCTATTGACTGTTCCTCGTTTTATTAGATCAGGTGCCTTAGGCAGGCAAGGTAAAACAGCCACACATCTTTACATAATTAAACAAATGCAACACATCTTTACATAGTTAAACAGATGCAACACATCATTCATAGTTAAACAAATATTACACAACAGTTCTGGGTAACTTTCCATATGAAAGTTTTCAAGAAATATTTGCATTAGTTATGGTATCTCTGAGAACTCCTTGAAAAGTTGCTATAACAAATTCTAAGACATGTGATGATTCAACAAGAGTCTGTGTTTTGCTTATAAAAAATTCAAATGGCATTTGCAGTCAGTCAACACCACTTTCAAATGATAATCTGCAGTGCCTGCCAACTTGTACCCCTTTGGGTTCAAGGGGAAGTTCCCAAGGCTGTTTGGGAGATTATTCCTTCCTCAACCACTTAGAAAGAGGCAGAACCTCAGAGCATCTCCTGAGAAAGGCACTGGGTGGGGAAGTGTCTTACACTCCCCATACTTCTGGGAGTCATTCACATGGCAGCAGCGGGGGAGGAAAACAGCCATACTGTGCACTTAGGAACAAAGAGAAATAGATGGCTGATTTTCTTGCAGGCTTTCCCACAAAAATTCCAAATTCATTTTTGGTTATGATTTTCTTCAGAGCTGGGAATCTTTGCAAATATTAATGCAAAGAAAGAAAATGTGTTCTATAGACAAGGTACTGTTCCATCTTTGTAAACTGCCATTAAGTTTATTTTCTATAGTAAATGGCCATTTTTGAGAATTTTCCATGTGCCAATGTTCTTCCCAATAGATTTTGTCTTTTTTTCCCATTATATATGAAATTTTGATTTTATCATTTGGCACCACACGATCCTGCTCCCAAAATACACTAAGTGCGGAGTTCATTGAGCTAAGCCAGTCAGGAAGCAGGATAAGCTCTCTGCCATTCTCCCTTAGCTCAGGGTTTCTGTCATCAAGTGTTCCGCAGCCTCCACTTGGCAAAGTGAAATTGCTAGTGCCCTTGCATGAACCCAGAATAAGGAGATGGGTCAGATAGCTGCCTCTCTCCACACAAGCTGAGTACAGAGATCCATCCATCTTTTGTCTAAGAAAGAAAATTAAGGAAAGTCTCTGTGGGTGTCAGTCTAGCCACCCCAAGGTACTACTTAATGTTTTCAGTGACTGATGGAGAGAAATATCCTTTGGGCAGAGATTTTTACATTCACCCAAATATACCTTGTTCTGTGCTATTTGTACCTTGTTATGAAACTTTCCATCAATAGAAAAGACAGCTGGGATGTTTGGTATTACAATACTGTATTAGTTTGTGTTTGCTAAGAATCACATGACTCATGTCTTCAAGGCTCTTTCAGAATCTTCATGAAAGGTCTCACTTGACAAAGAAAAAAAAGCTAATGCACAAATTTGATTTCCAAATGCTAAACAATATTAGAACCACCTTGATCATTTGCATGCAATATGACAGGTTTTTTTTTTTTTAGTAGAAAATAGTTTATTTTTTCATGTAAACAACATGTGTTGATCATATCACCCTCAAACCTCCCTCCTCCTTCTTCCCCTAGGTACCCCTCAACACCTTCCCTGTTCCCATTTCACAGCACTCCTCCCCATTCTCCAGCTCTTACATTCTTTCTACACCATCTCACCACAGTGTACCTTGACCTTTGGTAGGGCTTGAAAGGTTGGAAGTATTGATGCCCATTTAGGGCTGAACAGCCAACAGTAGCTTATTCTCAACATTTTGGCCAGGTATGAGTCTCGGTACTAACTCTTGACCATTGCAAAGAGAAGTTTCTCCAGACAAGGTCAAGGATAGCACTGATCTAGCAACATTCCATTTATAGGATTTAGTCTGATTAGTGATTAGCAGAAGCTGGTGCCTTTGACAGTCTTTCTTAGACTGCCAGTTGAGGCACAGGGGTCATGCAACTGCTCCAGCACTCCTCTGCCTGACTTAGGCAAATGTCACCAATGAGTCATGAATAATCCTGTGCAGGGATGACACGAAATCCCACAAGGCCTTGCAGATTGTGCAGTCTTTTCTTAGCTCAACAAGTCTCTTCTCAACTGTTTGTGTTAACCTTCATTCTAAGTCTTACCCTGTGGTCAGTCTTTGTCTACTCATTCATCTCTTCCCTTTGTTCTTTATAAATCTCCATAAATCCCTGTGTGAGGCCGTTATTATATTGCCCTAGGTTTTCTGTCCTATCTTCCATGTCTATTTCTCACATAAAACCCCAACAACAATCCAATAGATTGAGGAAAATGACCATGACCACCTGTTCTTACCCTAGATTTCATAAGTCACATATTCACTGGCTTTTCTGTGTTTCCATCCTCCTCAAAATAACTCACATGTCTTCTTTGCCTTTTTCTAAAATCTAATATCTACTGTTAGCTAGAGGTCAGATAAATAACCTGGTATATATCAATAATGTATTTGTTTGGTTACAGGTAAATGTACTCTATTCCTTAAAGAATAGAATTACATAAAGTAGTGCCACTCTGAATGCAATGTGTTAACAATGCAAGAGGCTAATGATCAGGACACCTGGCATTTTGGAAAACTTGTAGAAGAAATGCCTGGGAAAGAAAAAGTTTCCAGCGTCCTTTAAATAATCCAATTGCACAGGAAAGATGGCCGGGTCCATAAAGTCCTTGTCATGCTAGCTTGAGGGCCTGAGTCTGATGCCCAGTACTTACATTAAAAAAAAAAAATTCCATGTGTGACCCTTGTGGTACTTATGCTGGGAATCAGGGCAGACTGATTCTTGGGATTTTCTAATCATCAGGGTAGCCTACTGGAGCAAGCTTGAGGCCAGTGAGATACCCTGCCACCAAAAGCAAGGTTGACTTCTGAGAAAGGATAACTAGAGTTCTTCTGGCCTCACATGCACATGAACACACATGCATACTCAGGTGCACACACACGAACAGGCGCCCACGTGACTACAAATACATACAGGCAAAAGGGAAAATCAGTAAATAAGTCAATAAAACTCTTACATTGTTTGCATCTAGAGCCATTGTGGTCTCAAAATTGTATATGATTTTTGCTAGACAATAGCCTAGGTTATATTTATAGATTATTATAGATAAGCTGATACTATTTACCTGCTTTTCTTTAAATCCAGTGTGTTAATATATGTACAAAAGGCTTGATGATATTTAATTTACCATCTGAATGACCCAGAAATACATGCGTGCTTCAGCATATTGTATCCCCAGTTCACATCACTTCCTCCTTGGATGTTTAGCAAATTAAAATAGTAGCAGACAGACTAAGAATAACTATGTAATGGAGAAAAAAATGAGTGTGGAGATGAAAATAGCAAAAATGGTCTCTGCATACAATAACCACTGAAGAGTAAAAGATAAAGCTCTCGGTAGGAACTGGTAGACGAATCCATAGAGGTCAATGGAAAAACTGAAGGCCAAGGCAGTACAGTGTGTGTACAGGGGCTTGATGAAATGCCAGCCAGCTAGAGGCACTCATTGATCACCAGGGATTAGGCCCATTTGCAGTAAACTTCAATACTCACAACGGCTTGCAATGGAAATTGATATAAATAATAATGGCTGCGCACACCCTGAAAGATCCTGAATGCTTCTGAACCGCGAAGAATTTGATTGTGCTCAGTATAAACTTAGGGACAAAAGCACTTATTTCTGAATAAAGAGTCTTTAAAAATATTTTCTTCTGCAAAGAGCTGTTTCATTTAGCATCATCACATTTTAGAGCTAGAAAAATGTTCCTTTGCAGCCCAGGGTTGGACTGTTAATTCAGTAGGAACACTGACTCTGGTTCAGGGAGATGGCTCAGTCAGCAGTGTTTGTCACACAAGTGTGAGGAACGAGGTTGGATCCCCACCACCCATAACCCTGCCTGACGTGTGACTTATGACGGTAATCTCAGCTATAGGAAGGCAGAGCAGTTGGGGAGGACACATGACATGTACATTCATGTACACACAGGTAGACATGCACATTTACACCAACACATGCTCTACACACACACACACACACACACACACACACACACACACACACACACACACTGATAGTTCGAATGCACACCACCATGATAAACTTGATATACTGTGGAGGAAAGGACACAGGAACAATGTAAAGCAGCGAAGATCTATCTACCTCTCACCTAACTTGATCCACTTTTCTCTAAGTTGCTACAGAAACTGAGGTTTTCTGGGCTGTGAAAGGTGTGATCTTGTCCCTGTCTTGTCTATGGAAGCATTAACATCACCCACAAAAGAGTCCCTTCTACAGAGACTTGGGGTTTTCAGAAGAGTTGAGCCACTTCTGAGTTGTTTATTAGGGCACAATTCAAGATAGTCCAGTTTATCCATTGAAAATATACAGTTTGTTGACTTTTCATGGATTCCCAGGTTTATGTGAAACAACATCACTATTAATTTTAGAACATTTTGTTACTTGAAAACTAATCATTGGCTGCCCCATAGTCCCCAGCTTCCTCTAACCCCTAAACTCTGAATCTGGTTCCTTCCTGTCCCTAAAGGTTTGACCACTCTGAAAATTTTCATCAAAATGAAATCATAAAGCACGTGACTCACTGTGACTGATGTCTTTCCCTTGCTTATTTCTTCCCTCCTTCCCTCCCTTCCTCTTCCTGGGACAAATTCTCACTATGTATCCCACACAGACCTCAAACTTGTGACCCTCTTGCCTCTGGCTACCAAGTGCTGGAATCACAGGCATGTACAGCCACATTTCTAGTATGTTAATTTTTGTTGGGAGCACAAAATTTTCACACTCACAAATAGCACTAGGGAAACCAGGAATGTTAAATACACAGGTTGTCTTTTCAAAAGAAAGGATGTATAACCTGTTTTTATCCCAGAAGCCTGGGAAAGAAGGTGGATAATAGCATAAGTAACCCCTATGCTCTCTGTAGGGCCAGGCCGTTCAAAGCTCCCACAAGCAGTACCAGAGGTGGCTAATGGTCTAGGTGGTCTTTGTGTTATCTCTACGTCAAGGGATTCCCCTAAGATTCCACAACCAGAAGCAGAGATACTTAATAGTATAGGTGACTGTGACTTTTGTGTTATATGTACTGCTAGGGGCTCATGGTGGCTAATATTCCACATGACTTTACACTATCTGTGTGACTGAGATTATACCAGATACTCCCCTAGACCCTTAAGAGAATACATGCAGCCTATCTCTAGGAACTATCTTCTAGGAAGAAATGACATATACCTTGAGTTGAGTTTCAATGTAGTTATGCCTCCTTTTGTAGAGGGGATTGTGTTACACCAGCAAACTTTATTCTAAATTGTACTGTACTTAAAAATGCCTGCAATAAACTGCCCAGTGTCAAACTCTAGAAGTTTAAAACAACATTGACTCCTGAGTTATGGTGAACCAGATTTCCTTCCTACCTCATGTGCATCATTACTCTTCTGGATGTGCTATTTGCAGAAACCCCACAATTTTTTACATTCATTCACATTGTAGCATGTCTATTTCTTTCGTCTTTTTATTGTCAATTAATTTACTATTGGATGGACAGGCCACATTTACTTATTAAAATTCATCCGTTTTCACTTGCCCATTCATCAACATTTATTTCCTCTAGCTTGTAGGTACTGTTGCAATAAACATCTGTGTACACAGTTTGTGAACACATGTTTTACTCTTTGGAGTATATATCTAGGAGTGGAGTTGCTAGGCCAGACTGTAAGTCTGTGTTTGGCCTTTCAAGAAGCTGCTAGTGTGCTAGACTGTTTTTCACCATGGCTGCATCATTTTAGACTCCTACCATTGGGGCCATTTTTAAGATCTGATATCCTTTCTTTTTAAAACACCCTTAAAAACCAGTGGTTTTGCTTTGACCTGCCATTCTGTATCTCTTAGAGTGCTTGGGAAGCCAGAGGAAATGACAGAAATTCAGAAGCAAAATATTATCACACATGAAAACATTAATGTGCCTTATATGCTAAACAGCCTATCATTTTCTTATATGCCTATCATTTTCTTATATGCCTATCATTTTCTTTTCTGTAGCAATCCAGTCACACTTCTCACTGTAACCTTCGCTTGGTCCCTTTTTCCCTTTTGTAACTTTATACAACATTGTGCCTGGCATGAGAAAACAACACCCAGTGTTTTAGTTAGGGTTTCTATTGCTATGAGGAGACACCATGACCATGGTAACTCTTATAAAGGAAAACATTTAGTTGGGGCTAGTTTACCGTTTCAGAAGTTTATTGTCATGGCAGGAAGCATGGGGGCACACAGGCAGACATGACGCTGGAGAAGGAGCTGAGAGTTCTACATCTGGATCTATAGGCAGCAGGAAGAGACTGCTACACTAACCTGCTTGACCATCTGAGACGTCAAAGCCCACTCCCAGTGACAAACTTCCTCCAACAAAGTTACTTCTACTCCAGCAAGGCCCCATGTCCTAATAGTGCCTCTCCTTATGAGCCAATCACTCAAATACATGAGTCTATGGGGGCCACTCTGTAGCAGGTGGCTGGTTGAGCCATGCCCTGAAGCACCACCCCTAGTGAGGTAGCAAGTAACCTGCCTATGACCTTGAGGTACCTGCCCCTGGGGTGTGGCCGCTGGGGGACCCTTAAGACCTGGGGTGCACATAAGGCTTGCTCTTCTCTACCTCGTTAACCAACAAGGAGTAGGTGACAACAACCAACAAAATAGAATGAAACATTTATGTGAAATCATGTTGCACTATGCTATCCATCATTCAAGAAAACAAGTAAACAGATGCACAATATAATCCTCTGTTTATGATTCATATATAAAATGTATCTTTTAAAGATGAGGAAAGTGAGTTGGCATTGCTGTGTCATCAAATTAAAATGACCTATTTTCAACACCGATTGCAATTTAAACAGATGATTGGCTACCATTCCCTTCCCACTATTTATCTTACAAACTTGTCTAGCTATATAATATTTTTTTTGTCTTTTCAGTTTTAGAAACTTCTCCTATGATTCTGTCAGCACAATCCATATAGTACACTAGAGGCAACTTCACAAATATTTATTGGGTGTCAACCATCTGCAAGGCATAATACTAAACATTCCTTTGAAAGGACTTTTTAAAGCTATTATTCTTTTGAATGTGCTCATTTGAGGTAGATATTCCTCCATGGATGGTAGATTTTATTTGGGGAAATGGTCAAAAGTTATTCAAAGTCAATACTGATGGATGCAGTGGGTAAGAGCCATCAAGCAAGATGACATTCTTAACAGTCAAAATTATGTTTGACTATAAATTTATGGGGCTGATTTTCTTGTGTGGTTCATTAACCAGATTTGAAGAAAATTCTGCAAGAGGAGTTCCAGCAACACTTTGAATAATGGCAGCAATGGCTATGTATAGGGTGCCAGAGTAACTGTTTTGATGGATGGCACACTTCTTTGAGTATATTAGTCCTGGCATGTTTTGCAAACATATTCATTGCTTATGATCACACATTATATAGTGCCTACAAAATACTGGACACTAAAAAATCAGTAGTATCAATAGCCAGAATAGTATCATTTCTGACTGTTGCTTCCTCACCGCTAACAGAGACAGAAAACAGCAGATGATGCAAGGAGTTTGTTCTTTCTCAGGCTCAGAGGAGATGGGACCTGAGGTGTTTGTTCTAGCAAACAACCTGACCAGAAATAAAACATCGCATTTGCCAGGGGACTTTCCCATCTGACACTATTGGTAGAAATGGTAACAGAACAAGAACACGGGTCTTATCACTTACCCAGAAATTAGAAGTACTTTAATAGAGTTTTAAAGACAAAAGTCAGGCCCGAGTACCACTTATTGAACACGTAGTCCATTCTAAATCTTACAATAATTGGACTTCAACCCACGGAAGAAAACTTCTCTTGTATAACATAAGCCAAGAACTGTGCCTAAGGGCTATTCATTTTCCAGGCTGTGCTTACAAACTGCCACAAACACGGATCTACTCCAGACACTGAAACCAAGTGGTAGTAAGATCAGGTGGTCCTAGGAACTAAGGGAGAACACAACCCCATGACTCTCTTCTAGCTTCTACGGGTACTGGCAATCCTGTTTCAGGTATTTAATTTTGTTGTTCTATTTATTCCCATGATCTTCCTCCCTCTTATAAATGCACAGCTCACTGGATTAGGACCCAGCAAAATCCAATGTCACCTGTTGTTAATTAGACTAAATGTTCAAAGATCAAATTTCTAAATAAGGTCAATGTCTGAGGTAACTGTGCTAGTGACTCTTATCATTCCAACAACCAAATACATGAGAAGAAGCAGTTTGAAGGCAGAAGTTGTTTTTGTCTGTTTGTTTGTTTTTTCCTCACAATATAGGAACAGATATCATCCATCATGGCAGAACATGCTCAGGGCATCACTAGTGTGAAACACATGTTCACATCATGCTAGCAGGTGGGGCAGAGAAGAAGGGGGACTTGGCCTCAAGGTCTATCCCCCGTGACTCAGTCCTCCAGCAAAGCTCCACCTCCTAAGTTTTCACTTCCTTCCAAACAAAACAGTATCATCAGCTGGAGACCTATAGAGGGCAATCCACATTCGATCAACAACAGATAAACAAATGTAGGTATCTTTTAGAATTTAAAACAGAAACATCCCTCAAATGCCTATTGACTAAGAGACATATTGCTGCAGATGAGGCAATTCAGACAGGATTGGTACTCAGGACTCTGGATTTCTACTACTCTGATTAATCTATTGGTAAATTGATAGTTAGATATTATTATTGGAAGAGAATAGAACTAGATGGAACCTGGATGGGAAAGGTAGATTACTCCGGCCCTACACTTAAATATACACCTTGCTGATAACATTAACCATTGCAGTGTCCTTAAATTTTACAGGATAACCTTAGGCAATAGCAATTCTATAAACTTGCATATATGCAAAACAAACACATTGTTTGTGCAATCAAAGTACAACCAAGGTGTAGAATATCACTAATCTCTATTAGCTACAAATATCTTCTATTACCAAAGTTCTGAAGGTAACAACTGTCCTGACTACAAACACTGAGATGAGTATTGACTGCTTTTGAACTTAGTGTACTTTGCATCACCCAGAATGCCCTCTCTTTTGTTGCCTGCTTTTACTCGACACATATTTTGTGTGTGATATTCAACCGTACTTCTCTATATGGCATCGTAAAACAGTACATTTATCCATCTGTGGCTCTGTTTCTCAATATGAGAAAACATGTATAGCACTCAACTTATGAGAATGAAACAAAAAGTTCTCTTTTGTCAAGGGATTACAGGCATTTTAACCATGGTCTCTTTTCCTGCTTGTCCTGGGTCAGTGGTGGAGGAGCAGTACATCACAGAAAGGCATTGTCAAGGAGACCTACTCTCCTTATGGCAGCTGAGAAGCAAAAGAGGGGAAGAGGAAATGGCAGGGTTTTAATGCCCCCTTCATGGATATGCCTGGAATGATTTAATTTCCCTTCACTGGGTCTCATCTCTTTTCACACACACACACACACCCTTAACTAGATTGGAAGGTCAAAGATCCAGGCCAGGTGTGGTGGCACATACCTTTAATCCCATAATCTCATCACTCTGGAGGCAGTGGCAGGTGATTTCTGAGTTCAAGGCCAGCCTGGTCTACATAGAGAGTTCCAGGAGAGCCAGAACTACATAGAGAGACTCTTTCTCAAAAACAAACAAAATAAAACAAACATAATTTAAGTAGCACCATAGTCTTGGCACCAAGCCTTCAAAGCAAGCGTTTGGGGAGGGCATTCAGGCACACAATCTAGCATTATCTTACTACAGTATGTACCAGTTTCCAGTCAGAGGCATCTCCATGAAAGGTTGCTATAAGCATGCGAGTTCATGTCTTGGCTGTAGCTACATTGAAATGTTGCAGTGGGATTGCCAGTTATGGAACATGTTTATGTTTACCCTGAGCAAACTAAGCCAACTACTTGTTCTAAGCGGTTGCACCAATATATACTAACACTAATGGTGTTTGACAGGTTTGGTTGTTCCACACCCCGTGAAACCCCTTTTCTGTCCTTTTGTTATTTTTCTTTGTTTTCCCTCTCCTGTTCCTCATCACCTTTACACTCAAGAAGACTCCAGGAAAATCACTGCCTACCTAAAAGACTGAATGCCCTTTGAATTTCTATTTATTCTTTTATTTTATAAGTCTACATATTTTGAAGGAAAAGAGTCAAAGTGTAGATAAAATGTCTTAGCCAAAAGCCATGACACATAAATTTGGGGATGCAGAGAAAATGACCTGCCCAGAAATTTAGAGACAGTAGGACTGTTCCCAGCAATTTAGCTAGATATAGCCTAGGCAATCAACCAGTCAATGCAATGGGATGCCCAGAACCTTCTCCAATGACAAGACCTTGGAGAGTAAGCAAATTCTGGATAATGATGTCTTGAACAGACTACAGGAAATAGTTCTGGTGTTTCTCAGTCAATAAAAAAGGCCACATTAACCAATATATAGGCATTTCCAGGTAAATCTATGTGGCTAGAAATAAGGTGAATGGTGAAGAAAGAGATCTTCGCAATGCCATAGGTCACCTAAATACCACTGGATTTGTGTCAATGAAAGATGAAAGCTGAATTTAAATAATCCAGCAGAAACAGTGGCAGTGGAGTTGGACACTTACATTGTTAGAATATAAACTGCTCCATAAGGTCTCATTTGTTAGTAAGTGTGGTTTTCAGATTTTGATACTACAGGGGTCTAGGTGAGGGACTTTAAGGGGTGTTATGTACCTGGAGGTAGATTATTGGGACCATGCTTTTGAATTTTGTTCCTGATCACTTCCTCTTGTCCATCAGGAAGTAATCCAACTTGCTCATCATGCACTCCCTGCCATAATGTTTTAACTCACCATATGAAAGCCTATAAGCAACAGAAGCAGGTCACCTTAGGCTGCAAGCCTTGAGATTGTAGCCCAATAATCCCATCTTCTCTTAAATTGTTTCCTCAGATGTCTAGCACAAGCAATACCAAGCCTGCCTCAGGCAGGACTTGAAATAATTTAATGGTTCATAACTACTACTCCATGAAGGCAGAGAATGTGACCATCAGTCTTTATCCAAGTACACTTTTAAGTTGGATAACTTATATACCATAGATACGATGTAATTATTTATTGAATACTGGTTGACAGTGAGTAGTAAGATCAAAATTGCTGGAAGCTCAATCATAGGAAAACCTATTATTGCAAGTTATCTTTTTATCTCTGAGTGTTGGGGATAAAGTGATGGATGAGGGGTCACGGTTGCTTATAGAACTGACATCAGCTCCATAGAGCAGAGACCTGCACCCCAGCTGCTTCACTTATTTCCCAGACTCTAAAGCTATTAAACGTCTTTAGATGTTTTGTTTCATCTCCCATGCTAGCTGTGCTGAGGTGATGACATTTCATCCTGAATGTCTAGAGGCTTGTTAGCAGAGAGCCTGTCACCACCAGGGATCGCAGCATCGTTGTGCTCAGTCCTTAGGGCACTGACCTCAGCTGTACATCTGGACTTGGCAGCAAGCATCACATGCTCTAACATGACAAGCAGCTGGCTCTCCAGCCAACAGGCAGTTACTGTCCTGAAATGCACGATGGTTTGCAGAGCAAGGAGGGTGTTGACTTTTCCTCCCTGTCTTAGGGTTACTATTATTGTAATGAAATGCATAACCTAAGCAATTGGTTGGGGGGAGTTTGGCTTATGCTTCCATTTCACTGTTCATCACTGTTTTAGTTTGGTTTCTATTGCTGTGAAGAAATTCCATGACCGCAGAAACTCTTATAAAGGAAAACATTTAATTGGGTGGCTTATAGCTTCAGAAGTTTAGTTCATTATCATCATGGTGGGACATGGCAGTGTGAAGGCAGATATGGTGCTGGAGAAGGAGCTGAGAGTTTTACATCTTGATAAGCGGGCAACAGGAAGTGAACTGAGACACTGGGTGTGGCTTTGAGCATATATGAGACCTCATAGTCCACGTCCACAGTGACACACTTCCTCCAACAAGGCCACAACTCCTAATAGTGCTACTCCCTTTGGGGGCCATTTTCTTTCAAACCACCACAATCAATGAAGTAAGTACAGACAGGAACTCAAATAGGGCAGGAACCTGGAGGCAGGACCTAATGCAGAGGCCATGGAGGAGTGCCACTTGCTTGCTTGCACTCATGGCTTACTTATTTTGTTATAGAATCTAGGACCATCAGTCCAACCCAAGACAGTACCCCACACAAAAGGTTGGACCCTCCCACATCAATTACTAATTAAGAAAATGCCCCACAGGCTTGCCTACTGTCAAAACTTAGAGATATTTTTTTCAATTGAGATACCCTCCTCTCTGATGACTCTAGCTTGTGTCAAGTTGACATAAAACCAGCCAGCACACCCCCCATGTTACTGAAGGCAGCTCAGCTTCAGGAATCCTGGAGAGCTGAAAAGAACAGGCAATGAAAAATCACCTCAGCACCTTTGCAGCAAAGCACCAACCAACATGTCTGCTCAGAACAGGTGAAATGGGCATTCCAGTCTGCCTAACCTACTTCTACCAAATTGGACTGGATTGACTAAAATTGGCTGCACTGAGTATAATGCAAAGATCAAGACAGAAGAGAAAACAAAGCATTGTATATACAGTGAAGTTTTCCATTGAGCATTTTCATGCACGCTCTCTGTAAGCCCAATTACCAGAATATCATGGCTTTCACTGTTAAAAAGCTCTCTTTGTTATTGGACAATCTTCTGACCCTGGGAGCTACAAGTCAGGGGGAGAACAGTAGAATGACTGAAAGCTGTAGACCACTGTTTGTCTGAGATTTGAAAACTGTCAGTGAACCAGAGATTCCATGGCTTGCAAATGTAGTTGTCTGCCTGCTGCTCCATTTAAGCAGCGCTCTTGACAGTTTTAGGGACATCTTCTCCTTTGTTTCCTAAAGAAAGTAAAATGTCAGCCAGTCAAGAAGGATTTTCCTTGTTGTTTTTCTTTGTCAGTAGCTTGTGGCATTTTTTAAGCCACCAGGGGGAGAAATATGTAGTGTGTTTATGTCTACGAGGATCTTTTGAAAGATGCTGTTCAGAAAATATTTCAGTCTTCACGCTTTTTACTCTTCTAGTGACAGCTGAGTGTGCAGAAAGTGTTGGTAGGTTGTTTCTCAAGTCGAATATTTTATATTTTAGGGTTTATTTGTACAACACTCTTCAAATTCAGTGAGAAGGTCAAAATGACATACAAATAGCTCATAAAATAATGGCTCCATAGCCGTGGATGTGGTTAAAGTATTTGTAGGTCTAGGTCTATTGAAGTATATATCAATATCTTCAAATATCAGAGCATCTTTGGAATGTCAACCAATACATGGGAGTAAAACAATTGAAATTCTAGCTAAAGCTGGAAAATCCCAGGGTACAGCAGAGTATTGGATTTGTACAAGCTGCCCTTCTGCTTAATTATTGAACAGTAGATAGAGGAGGCAAATAGCAGTGACCTCCATCAGTAAAAAGTCTGGCCTGATGTTATGGGGGCAGGTCTAGTTAAAGATAGGATGTTTGGGCAGGATGAATAAAATGATTTTGAGCATTGCTGGATTTTAGCTTTTGCATTTTTTTAAAGTCAACTCCCTTTTAAGGTAAATTTAACAAAATTATAGGCCTTACACTAATTACAGGTTCATGGAAACCATTCCGATTGGAGGTATATTAACACGAAGGCATCTCCTTTTGAATATATACCAGCACCAGGCAGAATTGAGTACAACTATGGTTGACTATATGTGTGTCTTGTATGGCAGAGAAAGATAGAAAACCAGAACATAGAGTGGGTTATTAAAAACAAACTTGGGTTCATTGAAAAAACAGAAAGTTATACTTTACTAAAATAGTTCAGTAAGAGTATGTATATCAATAGTTATTCAAGTATCAATATTTTCATATAAAAGAGATCTGAAATATTAAAACATGAAGAACATATATGTACTAATATATTTTAAGTTAATGTGGACTTGTGTGTGTGTTCATGCCTCTCTCTCTCTCTCTCTCTCTCTCTCTCTCTCTCTCTCTCTCTTCTCTCTTCTCTCTCTCTTCTCTCTTCTCTCTTCTCTCTCTCTGTGTGTGTGTGTGTGTGTGTGTGTGTGTGTGTGTGTGTGTGTGTGTAGGTAGGTACCAGTAGAGGTCAGAAACTGTAGTTATAAACTGAATATAAAGTACCTAAAGTGGCTGCTGGAAACTGAACTATGATTCTTTGGAAGAACATCAAACTTGCTTAACTATTGAATCATCTTTCCAGCCCCTCTATCATATTTTAAAATCTAGAGAAAGTACCCTACCTCCTCTGTGAAAGGGTACATTTTATAGAATATCTTTTTTTTTTTAAAGTTATGTTCTTTTTTTTTTTTTTTAGATTTATTTATTTATTATGTATACAGAGGAGGGCGCCAGATCTCATTACAGATGGTTGTGAGCCACCATGTGGTTGCTGGGAATTGACCACAGGACCTCTGGAAGAGCAGTCGGTTCTCTTAACCTCTGAGCCATCTCTCCAGCCCCTATAGAATATCTTTAAACAACAATAAAAAAGAGATTTGCTTAAGATCATAGAGAAAGGATTGCAAAATGTATTTCTAAAAGCTAAACTAAATGCTTTCATGGACGAGTTCTCCAAACTGTTAAGATCCTTCTGATACACAGAATAGCAAAGTAGGAGAAGCTTCTTAGCTGATGTTAAATAGCATTATCTTGACCATAAGTGAAAACAGGGAGCCGGTGAGGTGGCTCAGGTAGAAGTGCTTGCTGGATGACTGCCAACTCCCCAGGACTCCAGGTGAAATGGACAGAGTCTGCACTTGAAATTTGTCCTTCCTGTGTGCATGTGTCTGGGCACATATGCGTGTGCACACACAAACACACGCTCACAGTAAATAAATGAGATAAAGAAAAGCTCTATAAGCACATATACAAGACACAACCACTGTGCTCCCCACTTGCACAAGAACAAAAAATAAATAAAAGGATAAATAGGAAATTATACATACAGATGCAAGGGACAACATCCACTGTGCACACACGCATGCCTATACACATTCACACAAGGTATTTCCAAAGAAAGCATAGTGATGAAGCTTAACGTGGTAATGCGTATCTTTACTTCTACAGTACTTAACGTGGTAATGCGTATCTTTACTTTTACAGTACTTAACGTGGTAATGCGTATCTTTACTTTTACAGTACTTAACGTGGTAATGCGTATCTTTACTTCTACAGTACTCAAGCGGCCAAAGGAGAAACATTGCAAGTTTGAGGTCACCTGAGCTGCAGAGTGGTTTTCCAATCAACCTGAGCTATATAGACATTTAATCTCAAAAAGAAAAGAATCAGAAATGTATAAAGAATTAGGTGCCAGGCTCCATATAAGAACTAAATGGATCCCAGCATCACTTCATGGGTATTTATGCCTCAGATGATAACCTGATTCAAGACCATATGAATATACCAGACAAAGTCCAATTACAGGATATTCTACTAAATAAAACAACATCGAGCCCAAACAAAACACAAAGAGGTTAACTTCACAGAAGAAAATGAAAACGATGTGACAAAAATCTAAATGTGTTGTTCTGGACTGGTACCTGCACTGGGAAAAAGAGCTGTGAGGGTACCACTGGGATGCTGAACAGAATTTGAATCCCTATTACAGATTAAATGTGATTGTTTGTGATGTTTAGATGTGTGATTTTGATAACTATACTGTGATCATTCAGCTATTCTTTAAATATGTTAAAATGTTAGAGGAAAGGGGAGAACTTGCTGTCAAGCAGATCACCAAAACAGCAGGATGCAGAGCGCAGTGAAAAAGAGTATGATGAGATACTCAACAGTTTATAAACTGAGGGGCAAGGCAGGCAAGGACACTATATGCATTCTTGCTGCTCTTATGTAAGTTTTTTTTAAATGTATATTTTATAAAGTTATCAACAACAAATGTATTCAAAAATATCAGAAATGTATTCAATGAATTATGAGTGAAATATTTTTTAATAGTAAGGACTAAAAATAATATTTATAAAATAATATGTACATATTATAAAATAATAACAGAGACTTATAAAATATTTGTTAAACTTAACATCCAATCTTCATATATTCTTAAAATTGAGACTAGAAGAAAATTTCTTTAATTTTATGAAAAATAGTTACCAGAAACTTGGAAAAACATCAGTTTTAATAAGAACATTATAGACACATTATTTTTAAAAATTTCAGGCAGACTGATAATCATTAATATCAGTACTGTTAGTTGCAATCTTTGCTAAAGCAATAAAAAAGGAAAATAAATGTTTAAAAAAAGAAAAAAATCTACGTGAAAGGAAGAAATAAAATGTTAATGAGTGAGGTTTGGTGGTGGTTGTAGTATTAGATATGTATGGACCTTGGGCCTCATGCCGGTTACCAAGAGTTCAACCACTGAGCTACATCCGTGTCCCCAAATTGTTCACAGTTTCTGCTTAGACATACTACTGAGAAAAACGTAATGGCAAGAGGCAGCATCAAAACAACTCAGCTTTTGCAGCTTCACAGTAATTACTAGTGAGAAAATGTTACCAGAAAAAAGGGGGTCCAATTCAGAGAACAGTAATACCATGAAATATATAGAAAATAAGATTAATGAATTCTAACCTACTATCTAGAAGGTTTCAAAGGTTTACTTTAGAACAAATCATTATAGACAGGAGAATATGGGTACTTTGTACAAAAAAGTAGTTTTCTGTCTGATGCAGAAATTTACTCCAGCAACACAAGAGAGCTAATTTCCCCCAATGTTTGGAGCAGCCTTGATGGTATCAGCTTGAGTTTCTCTTCTTTGATGACTAATGCACTTGGAACCTTAATTTTAACTGTTTTCTGTGTCTGTAACTCATAAAGAACTTGCTTTGGTACATAATACGAGTTAGAATTCAATATATTCTATCAGTCACATACAATATGGGTCCAAAATTGTTTATTTATTTACTTTAAAGGCCATCTTTCCCCCATTACATTATAGTGTCATCTTTCTTGTAATTCAGCTTTCTGCATGTGAATATTTTATTCGTGAATTCCACTTTTTTCCTACTGGTCTACTTATTTGCTTTTGAACAATTTGCCCTTTTTGTTTTTCACTGTGGTAACTTTCTAGCTAGTGTTGATATTTAATAACATAAGCATTCTAATTTTATTATTTTTTTACAACTATCTTTACTATTTGGGGCCTTTCTAGTTTTTATACTAATTAGCTTTTTAACTTCCCAAGAAAAAAGTCCATTCAGGAATTTCAACTGTAATTACATTTTATAACAAATTAGGAGAAAAAATATCTTCAATGCAAAGTCTATATCATTATTAAAATTATCCTTAACTTCTCTAGGTAATGTTTTATAGTTTTTGATATAGAAACATATAACAATAGATAATGTCAATTTATTTCTCAATATTAAAATGTCAGATATTGTAGTACACAGACTTTTTCTGTTTGAGTTTCAGTTCTTTCCTTCTTTGAGTGGATATACTATTGGTCTTGCAGATGTTGGCCTTTCTAAGTTCACTTACTAATTCTAGCAGCCATCCTATAAATATTGGGAAATTTATGTATCAATAATTATGACTTTTTTAAGTCTTTCCTACTTTGTGTGGTATATTTTATTTCATCTTATTTATTAATTTTTTTATTGAACTGATGGAGACCCCACACAATGAGGAAGTGATTAGAGTGAAAGTGTAGAATGTTCTTAAACTCAGAAGGAAACCTTTCAACATTTTATTATTGTTTGATGACAGTTATACAACTCTTGTGGATATTCACTACTGAAGATTTCTTCTGTAATTTTAATCATAAACAGACACAAAGTTCATTTGTTACAGTTGATAGTTAGGTAAGGGAAAATGAAAGGTCTGTGGAAGAGAATGAACCCTCCATCTGGACCCCAGCTTGCTGTCCTCCTCATGGACAGCCAAGAAACTTCAACACAGCTAATAAAGACACAATAATCTACAGATACAATGCACATTTCCCCAAGGATATCTCAAGTGCAGATTGTAGGAAGAAGAAATAAAACAGAATGTTGGTAACCTTGTTTTACTGTTATTAGTTAATCTATATATCTAAATTATACATCTCAAAAATCCACTACAGAATATCACTTATAAAACTGAATTCTTTAAGATAAAAAGTCAGTTTACATATTTTTACATAATTTTTAAACTTAACATTTAAGCTTAAATAAACAAAAACTTACATTCTTATTATATAGTATATCCTTTGAGTAGCAATATGGACAAACATACAGATACATTGGATGACTCACCCTCATCCTGAGAAGTCCAGACCCATGCCTTGAATGTCTTGAGATATGCGCTCTCTCTCTCTCTCTCTCTCTCTCTCTCTCTCTCTCTCTCTCTCTCTCTCTCTCTGTCTGTCTTCCTTCTCCTCTCTCCTCTTTCCTTTTGCCTCCCCCTCTGTCTTCAACCCATGCTTCAATCTAACTATGTACTCTACTTTATCTTAATAAACTCCTTACCTTTACACCACTCTGGCTCATTCTGAACTTATTATAATCAAGGATCAGTGGAGGTCCCTAAGAAGACAATAACTCCTCAGGCTGCTTGTGGTTGTGTTGGGATATATCTTGTCACCACCATTGGCAGACAAGAGAGGTGGGACCCTTATGTGGTTGGCAAACACTCTATCACAAGCTACATCCTCAGCCAATGCACTGTATTGAAGTGCTTTTCTGCATTTAATTAATCGTGTGATTTTCCTTCTTTGAATGGTGAATTATAGTAATTGACTTTCAAATACTTATCCAAATTTGTGTTCCTAGAATTAACCAACGTCTTAGTTGAGTCTTTTTATTGCTGTGAAGAGATACCATGACCATGACAACTCATAAAGAAACATTTAACTGGGAGGGCTCACTTATAGTTTCAGAGGTTCAGTCCATTCTCATCATGGCAGGGAGCATGGTGGTGTGCAGGCAGACGTGGCGCTGGAGCTGAGAGCCCTACTTCTTGACTCAGAGGCAACAGGAAGTCTACTGACTCACTGGGTCGTATCCTGAACATATGAAACCTCAAAGCCTGCCCCCATAGTGACACACTTCCTCCAACAACGCCACACCTCCTAATAGTGCCACTCCCTTTGGGCGCCATTTCCTTTCAAACCACTACACCCAACTTAGTTATGATTAACAATTTTAGACATTTAAGAGTTAAATAATTTTAGAGTATAGTGTATGTATATCCATAAGAAAAATTATCATACAGTTTTTGTTGTTATCTGAGTCATGCTAATATCATGAAATGAGGAATGAGGTTTTTTGTGCTTTCTTTTCTAGAAGATTTATGTAAGTTTGTGGTGGTTATTATTTTGTAAATATTGGAAAGATAAAGTGCTTTGTCTTTTGAGCCTGGAGGTTTTCATTATAGGAAAGTTATAAGTAATGGATTCAATTTCTTTAATAGATATAAGACTCTCAGTTTTTTTTTTAGTTTTGGTGAATTATGATTTTCAATGAATTTTCAAATTCACCTATGTTTTTCCCAAGTTCATGGGTTAAATCTTTGTGTTTATCACAGCAGTCTAGCCAATTCATGAGTAATTTTGACCTGACAGGAATACAATAGCAGTGTCTAGAGTCTTAAATGGATTCAGTAACCTAGTAGAGATTAATGACAGAAGTCCAACACATCATTTCCCTGCCTGCTTACATATGCAAGCCTGTTGCCTTCTGCTGTCACCGAGGAAACATAATGAATGATGCAGTGCAACCAGTGAAACAAACAGGAACAGACCTAACACAGAATCAGATACAAAGATCTGTAAGTACACACAGACACAGTTCATTCACCTGGCACTTCATTATTTGTCCTGCTTTTAGACATGTGGGTGCAATAGGATTCTACCCTTTCATTAAGCCCTAGGTCCTCCTGTCATGAGAAATTGGGGCTTTTGCTCTCTATACTACATTCTGAATTCAAAGTATGCTGCCTTCAGAGTGATCTGTTGAATTGGTGAAAGGTCTTTATTTGGTATTAATAGAAGAATAGAGCTTAAAGAGGCAATAATCAATTCACTAGAAACTCTGAGTTTTGACAAGTATTCCCATCTTTAGCCCTTGGGTACAGACCACAATATGCATATGCATCTCTGAAGTGGCCAGCTGATGAATGATACATTCAATAACTCATTTTTCTATGATGACTAAGTGTAATCGATTGATATGGATGGTTTGGCTCATATTTTACACTGTTCTAATTATTTTTCTGTCATCACATCTTCCTTCTAACTTGAACAGTCTTCATCCATGATGCAGTTGGTTTGGAGATGTTTATCTGCAATAATGGTTTAAAGTGTTTTTCAGAAACAGGTTCCTAAAATAGAAATGGAAGAGTATAAATGATGTGGGGTTCTACAACTCAGTTCCTCCATGAGTATTTGTGGAAACAACTTTATTAAAAAAAACTTGAATGGAGATGAAGATGAGGAAATGGCAGAGTTAATAAAGTACTTTCCATGTAAAAGCAAGGACCTGAGTTTGGATCCTCAGAACTCACCACGAACTCCGTTTCTCTTGAAGTAATAGCCAAAACAAACCCTTTCTTCCCTGGGTCTAGTTTTTCAGGTTATCTTACCAGAGCAGCAGAAAAGTAACTCATCCACAGGCTATGAGGTTCAAAATGCTTATAAGCTGTCTCTGTTTCTAAAATCTAATGCGCCTCTGCTGTTCCTCCAACAGCCTTCCTGCTGTGATGTATCCTTCCTATTAATGTCACTTTCTGCCCTTGTCACCGTCACTAGAGGCCATATGATTGTGTCTCTCTAACATCGCCCTTTTTCTTAAACTTATCAAGGGATGGGGAATTTGAGCCTTGTCTCTTCTCCATGTTAATGGAGTTATTTCCTCCCTGGAAATGTAAATAACAGTTATTGATATCAACTACCATAAGAATGAAAAATTATAATTGCATTCATTGTTCATATCATCTTCTAGAAGCTTTAGACTACATCCTCACTCATCCAACTTGACTTTTCTAAAAGCACCATCTTCTTTTTATTTAAAACAGAAGAAACAGAGACACAGTAGAAAACTATGTGATGGGTGATATTGTTCTGTATGCTATGAATATGTGTTGCTCTCATTGGTTGATAAATAAAGCTGTTTGGCCAATGGTGAGGCAGAATAGGGTTAAGTGAGACATTCTAACTAGAGAGGAAGAAGGGGAAAGGTAGAATGGAGGAGATGCTGACAGCTGCCACCATGAGAATTAAGATGTAAAAATACTGGTAAGCCACAAGCCACGTGGCAAAGTACAGATTTATAAAAATGGGCTAATTTAAGATATAAGATCTAGCTACTGAGAAGCCTGAGCCAGTAGGCCATACAGTGTGTAGTTAATATGTCTCTGTGTGGTCATTTGGGTCAGAGCAGCTGAGGGACCACAAGGCAATGGGAGCCATCTGGGACCAGGAAAACTTTCAGCTACAACTACATCCCCAATTTGCACAGCATGAACTCACTCCCGGCTCCATGTGAACTCAGATCTGACTGAGTCCAGGAGCACATCCATCCCACTTTGTCATGAATATTAACCATGTTCAGCTCCCAAAGTTTGATGCTAACTGAAAATGCTAAAGTTGGATGACTATGTCTTTACCTTCCTGTCTTTCGGGCCATGTTGTTTGACTTGAGCTTTTCTTTTCTTAGTTTTCTTCTCAGGCTTCTTAGTTAGTTTGAAAATGAAATTTTTTTAAAAAAAAAGACTTACGAGGTCATGATTCATCCATGTTTAAAGTCAGGTAATTACATTGTCAGAAAAATCAGTCAATCACAGTATTGGCAATGAAGGGCAAAAATTTTAATGTTGCATGATCTCAGAGGTGTTTTGGACTTACTGGGATTTGTAAATATATTTGTGGAGAGATTTGCTACCTAGAGAAATAGCATTTTAAGTTTTCAAAGGACATTAACCCCTAAACTAAGAACGCTAGACCCAGTACCTCTGTCTCTTACCCAAAGTCATAAACAACCAATTAAACATTTAACAGGGTGGCAGAATTTAATAGAAAGTTCCGGCCAGAAGTGTGCTGATTCTGGACCAGACAGTGTTACCCTAAAAATTAGAAAGTCAATTGCAAGTCTGAGTGACTTTAGCTTCAAAATAGACCAAGAAAGGAAAAAAAAAAAAAAAAAAACTTGTCAGCTACAATAGAAAACAGAGATGATGCTCAATGGAGAGTCCCTGGCCAAAGTCACTGCTGTGTATCCCTTTGTGTGAGGTGTGGGAGAAGCTAAGATTTATTTATTGTTGAAGTCTTCAATCCAACGTGGTGGCGCACGCCTTTAATCCCAGCACTCAGGAGGCAGAGCCAGGCGGATCTCTGTGAGTTTGAGGCCAGCCTGGGCTACCAAGTGAGTTCCAGGAAAGGTGCAAAGCTACACAGAGAAACCCTGTCTCGAAAACAAAAAAACAAACAAACAAAAAAGAAATCTTTGTGTCTGTTCTGCCCTCAGTCAATGGTGAATCGCTTGCCATGGGTACTGCACTCCTCTGGTATGGCCTCAAGGTTTAGTTGTTTTTTATGTGACTGTTGGAGAAAGAATTGCTGATGAGTTCATAACTTGCTTCCTCTGAGCTCAGGGTGAAGAACATTCACATGTACCAGTTGCTATCATACATGACTGCTTTTAATGGTTGTTGCCTATGTGGATTTTTATCAGTTGCTTTATGTGAGAATGCTCATCACTTCCTTGTTTTTATTGTGTCTTTGTTGTTGCTAAGAACGGATTTGAAATTACTCTTATTTATTTGCATGTCTTAGAAAGAATCTCAGCTTAACTAAATTGGAGATGGGTCTGACTGTCTTTCAGACATCTCCTTACTTTGAATGCCTCACCACTTTTCATTTACACCATTATTACTCACAATAAAAATTCCACAAACACTTCTTTGCATCTGATTCCCTTAGGCTACTCACCATTTGTTCATTCCACATGATGATGATCATCATCATAATTATCCTCTTCAACTAATCAGCTTTGGTCACCCACAGGGTGCATGCTAACAGAAAAATTTACCTCTCTGCAAACTGGAGATCACAGGATGCCATGCATGAAGTCTAGAAGTGGAATTTTGCAAAGCACAACCTTTGCTTGCAGCTCTGTCCAAAATGTGTTGCCTAGGATGGACTCAAACAGGACACTTTCTGAACCCTAGTTTTTACGTTCCTAACCTGAATCATACTCTAGTCTACCTACACTTTCATGGGAAGTAATAAATGATGTATAAACGCTTCAGAAAGAGGATATCTGCAATTGATAAAGTGTTCTCTTTTTTGCTATAATCCTCAGCTACTGTTCACATTTTAGCAGCATTTCCCCATTACCATTCCAGGCTTGGAGAGCTATACCTATTCATGCCAATACTACAAATAAAAAGTGGAAAGTCCAGCCAAGCAGCTGGGCCTTGAGGCACGCATTCTGCAACATTACTCATCCAAAGGCCCTGTTCCCCTCTTCAATGGCTGGCAGCTTGGTTAAATAAACTGAATTAACAGGTAGTGTAGACAACATAAATACAAATGTTAAATAACTGCTAATAAGAAAAACATAGATGGGCTGATTTTTCTTTTCTCACAATAATTGTGTAAAATTGAATGTGTCTTAGTGAGATATTCAAGTAAATTTACTAAATTTATTCTTTTTATTTTTCAGAGAACATCAAACCAGTTAAAGGTGTGATGATATTGAGTGCATTATTTATAATTTGGTATTTTTCAACACATTATGTAGGATATGCTCTTCTTTTTCACTCTAGTCAAAGGGTTCTACTTACACCCTTTCCCTCCTTCCTTCCTTTCTTTTTGATTTGTTTGCTTTTTGTTCTAAGACAGGGTCTTACATATTGCTCAGTCTGTGCTCAAATTCACAATCTTCTTGCTTCAGCCTATGGATTCTAGTAGCCACTATGCTTGCTCTCATCAGTCAAGTCTTTAATAACTCTATCCCAACATGGCAATTCCAGGCACACCCTGGAATCCTACACTCAGAAGTGAAAGCAGGTTGTTCACAAGTTGAAGGTCATTCTCAGCTACACAGGGAATTTAAGGACAGTCTAGAATACATGGCACCTTGTCTCAAAATTTTAAATATTACCTCATCCCCAGACACTCTTCATTTTCATGACCAGTAAAAACAAAAAGGAAAAGAGAAAGATCAGCATGTATATGTACATATGTGTATGTACAAATATATTTCAGAATTATTATTAACACATAAAATATACATAACTAGAATTTATATATTAGCAGAATTTCTCTTTCCAAAAATGGGTCTTAGAAACTGTAATCTTCCCTTCTCTGTAGATCTTGAAATTGGCCATAAAGAATTTCTTTCCTACTCCTGTCAGATGTTTAATCCCTCTTTCCCATCCCAGGCCCTTAAAAGGAAATTTTCACAGAGAAGGCAGGGATGACACCAAAGTGCCATGTAAGAAGTGAAATGTCACAAAATCATACCACAAAACTCTTTATATCAGGTGTGCAGCAAGATGGCAGAGATGTGATAACGGGGTCGGAGGGCAAGGTACAGAGCTCCAAGACCCCTCTGGACATGTCACACTCTAAGCACTGCCATTTGATCAGCAATAAAGATGCTCCCTGAACCCTGTTCTCTTGGATTTCTTCTGTAGACACAACTGATGCTATCACTGATGATCAATCAGTTCCATCTTTGGCCACTTGACCCTCCCTGAAGACCAGGGGTGAGAATGAAAGCTCCAGCTCTTTAATAATTGTGGTTGGCACCCAAACAACCAGCCTTCTTGAGTCTAGCAAGCAGCCCACCAAATGCATCTCATTAGAATCACAACTGTTCTAACCATTTAAGAAATTCCAAGGTCTTTAACAACTCTGTCAGATACTCTCATTACTCACAGAATTGTGAATGCCATAAGAGATCTAAGCAGAACTCATAGACAGAGACCACATTCCAGCAAACTGGCTGATCAGTGCTCCCAAGTCTTCAGGAAAAAAATCAGGCTTTTACCAACCAACAATTTCTGCATTAAAGGAATCAGACTCCTACTGAACTATCAAGAAGGCAAGTGTATGAGCAAATAGAAATATTGTGACCCTCAATGGCTCTGGAGGCTTGTAAGTTACTTAGGACCAAGTGTCTACTGTAATATGAAGTCATGCTCCCTCAATGAGTTTATAGGGTATTGCCTTGAACCTCTGATGGCAACCAGAATAGAACACATGTGAACAGCTGACTTAGTTACAGCACTTTAGACCCAAATCTCAACCCATGCTTTCAACATTTTTTTTACTTTATTCCAAGTTACACACACACACACACACACACACACACACACACACACACACACACAAAACCTACTTTTGAGAAAAAAAAAAAAACTTCTATTCAACACGGACACCATCATAATCATCAGAAAGAGCTCCTTTTTTTTTTCAAATAAATTCAAGGAATTCATTTTATACTTGTGAGTTGCTTAGGGAAATAAGGCCAGTTTTTGTCAGCAAACTTTCACTTTCTGGTGTTGTAACTAATCTCAATTCATCTAAGTCAGTAGCAGTAAATGAGAGGTTCCACCTGCAGTTTTAGATGGGCCTATGGACAAGTCTGTCACTAGCTTCTGAGATGATGTCCTGGGAAGTGAGCAGTTGTACTCTAAGAACTAACCACTGCTCTATGACAGTCTGCTCACTGTGTTTTCTAGGCACCAGTCAAGTGCAGGCAGTGGTTACTTACACTTTATCTTGCTGACATGGATACAATAAGATCAGACATAAAATGAAAACCTAGGCAATAATAATGAGTTAATTTGGGAATTCCTTGATACAGTAAGGAAGGGGAAATCAGACACTTCACAGGAGACACATTTTACTTTCTGCTAAGTGGATAAGATGTGAGGTCTAGAATCACTTCTCTAAAACTATGCTACAGCCAGATTGTGAAGTTGGGCTGTGTAGAATTGGGTCTATAGTGCCTACCTCTCAGCATGTGACCGACAGACAGCATTTGTATTTGGGACTCAAAACATTCTTTGGAATTCATCTTTCCAGTCCACTCAGATATCGTTGTCACCCTAAATTCATTTTTCTGAGAATGACACAAAGATGGGCTCTCAAATTGCAACCTGGAAATATCACTGGTGCTTCCACCTCCTCCCCGTGTTACTTCTGCTGTCAACTCCTTTCTGTCCTTAAAATTAAAGAGGCCTCTCTCCTCCCTGCGTTTGTTGTCAGTCACGATCACTGTTCAGCCTATTCTTGTTGTTTCTTACCTTGACTGTTGAGTCCCAGTTGCCCATCTCTCTCTTCTCTGCAGACATGTTCTGTGAAATTTCTCCTCTTATCCTGCTGTTTTATTAACCCCTTGGATGATCACCTGTTGTCTCCATAATGAAGTCCAGACAATTGAGCATGACATATACCCTTTCCACCCTGGCCTTTCCTAATGCTCTTATCTCTTTAGTCTCTACTTTCTTCCTATAAATTCTAGGCTCTGTGTGTGATCACCTCAATCAAGACACAGAATTTTACACTGCTGAGTCATTGCATCCCTCAATTCCTAGACTTTGGATTCCCATACCTCATTCTCCAATGACCAGTAGGTACTCAGTCTTAGAAATTAGGTCACTGTTTTCCCCACAAGAAGACTTAACTACACCCTCCTTCCTCTATACATAAATGAGAGGTTCATCATACCTTCCACAGACACCAAATTCATGATGTTGCAAAAATACTGTCTCTCATTTGCTCTTAGCTCCTTATGGGAAAAAAATCCCCATTTTATTTATCTCTGTGCCTGCAGCATCAGGCAAGCATCTTTTTTTTTTTTTTTTAAAAAAAAACTGTTTATTATGGAATAATCTTTTTATACACTGTGAAGATGTGCCTTTGCCAACGTGCCTTCTGATTGGTTTAATTTAAGAACTGACTGGTCAGTAACTAGGCCAGAGATATAGACAGGACAGAAAAACAGTGGCCACTGGGAAGAAGGAGGGTGAAGTCATGAGAGACACAGAGAAAAGAAAGTGAATGTGCCATATTGAAAGAAGGTACTGCCAGGTGGTAGGGGGTAGATAAGAAACATGGGTTAATTTTAAATGTAAGAATTAGTTAGTAACAAGCCTGGGCTATTGGCTGAGCATTTATAATTAAAAATAAGTCTCAGTGTGGTTATTTGGGAACAACTGCCAGGACACAGAAAAATTCCACCTGCAATGTAGCAGGAATCTTAAAAGTTCTTATTAATAAAATCAAACCAGAGCCAGATATTGGGGTGACCTGTAAGATCAGAGAACCAGAATAAGCCACAGCTACCTCACCTTGCTGGAACCTCAGCTGGTCTTGTTTCCTCAGACTGGAGGCCTCTGAGTCCTCATTCAGAATGGGTCTCAGCTGAACTGCTGCTCAAAAGCCTGAATGCTTAACCAGGCTAAATGCTTAACCATGCCAAAATGCTTCTAGTTTCTGGTCCTCACACCTTATATACCTTTCTGCTTTCTACCACCACTCCCTGGGATTAAAGGCTTGCTTTCTGGAATTAAAGGCATGAGTCATCATGCTTGGCTGTATCCTTGAACACATGGATTTCTGCCTCTGGAATGCTAGGATTAAAGGTGTGTGCTACCACTGCCTATCCTAAGTATCTAGTGACTTTTCTGTTCTCTGACCCCAGATAAGTTTATTAGGGTGCACAATATTTTGGGGAACACAATACCACCACACTACAACTGTTTTGTTTTGTTTTTTACATTCTGATCACAGTTTCCCCTCCCTTCTCTCCTCAGCTCCACTCTGCACCCCCCATCCACTCCTCCTCAATTTCTCTCCAGAAAAGGACTGTATCTTAAGCATAGAATGTAATTACTGTTTGTCAAGTAGATGGATGGATGGATGGATGGATGGATGGATGGATGGACGGACGGATGGATGGAATAAGAAAAGGTTGGGGAAGCCTAGCTTCCTAGTCTGATCATGATTTGTACAACACACCTCAGAAAGAAAAGTCCTGTATCTTTGAAGGATGAGAGGATCCGAGACTACATAGTCTTCCCAGAAAAGGAGGGACATGGGCTTCACTGCAAATAGTCAATGAAACTCACAACTTGCTATTAATTTCATTGTAATACCCAGACTAAAGTGATGTCATTTACCTGGGTGAGCATAAGTGAGAAGCAATGACCAAAGTAGATGAAAAAAGCAGAGAATCTTCATTTGCTTAGTTGTATTTACAACCATTTCTGACTTGACAAAATTTATTAAGGCAACTTGATTAAAGACATAGTCACTAGCCATGCATAATGCTGTGAGCTTATAGCTCTGGCTTCTTGAGAGACAGAAAGGAGGATCATTTGAACCCAGGGAATTAGAACATCTGAGCAATAAGCAAAACTACTTTCAAAAAATCAGACACCACCACCCCCAAAAGAAAACAACAAAGAAAGAAAGAGAAGAGAAGAGAGAAGAAAGGAACAGCAGTGAAGGTCACTAAGAAACAAAAACCACCATGGGGTTATAATTTCCCTGTTTCCCATGGTTTAGCTGTGAGAAAATCTACTTAGTAGAGTGGATAGAAAACTAAGCTTCCTGGTCTTCAGTTGGAATGGTGTTAGTCAGCTTGCTTTTATTATAACAGAATCCATGATAAAATCAACTTAGGGGAAGACAAGGCCTTCTCCCCTGACACCTCCCCCCTTTTTATTTCTCACAGATTTGGAAGTTCCAGTCCATGACAGTTGGCTCTACTGCTTTGGGTCTATGGTGAGACAGCCCAGCACATCATGGTGGAGGCATTTGGTAGAGAAAAATGCTTACCTTATCACCAGGAAGCAAATAGTAAGAAGAGATGAGTTCCCAGGATTCCTTTGGTAAGCATGTTTTCAATGACCTACAAGACCCCACTTCTTTGGTTGTTATTAAAGGCTTGTTTCACTTTTAATTATGTGTATGTCTATGTGTGGCGGGGTGCATCTGCATACGAGTGCAAGTGTCAGCAGAAGCCAGAGGCACCAGATATCCTGGAACTGAAGCTACAGGTGATTGTGGGTGCTGACAACCAACCAGAGCCTTCTGAAAGAGTAGGATGTGTTAACTGCTGAGGCTCTATCCAGCCCAAACTCCAGTTCTTAAAGTTTCTGTCCCTGCCCCCCAACAGTGGCACCCTGAGGACCAAACCTTTAAAATGCTGGCCTTTTAAAAATATTCAATATCCAACCAATATAGGAACTAATAGAGTGATTATAAATTCCCATTGACACCCTACAGAACAAATGTGTCTTACTGTCCATCTTTTCCATTAGGCATTATTTGGAAAAAATGTGCCAGGGCTCTTTATGTTACTTTCTTCTGCATTCACCTTTAGTTTTGTCCCTCATATTTAGCAGATGAGTTATCTTTAAAGGTCATACAGTTTCTGATTCATCGTTAACTGTGATAACATTCAATGCCATTTCTCTTTTGTTCATTTTAATTCTTCTGTCCAGCCTCCCCAGCTCTTCTAAAGTGCATAAATAAATATTGTCCATCTTTCAGCTTTTGTCCTGTGACATGCCCCTTATTGACTATTATTGAAATAGAAAGCTCCATGCCAAATAAAGGGAAATGACATGGCTGAGAAGACATTTTCTTAGGAGTTCAGAGAGTCTTGAAACTCAAGGTCACATCTTAAGGTAATCTAAATAATTTTTTAAAAAAAATTATCAGGTAGAAAAGCATGAGGAACACTGACCTCCAAGTCAGAGCTTGGCAGTCTGACCCTAAGTCCTTCTGCTCTTCATCCCAGGCTCTGAGCATCTCCCCGTGAGAATTTTTACCCATAGATGAGCAGCATTTTCATACGCCGTCGGGACACCTAAACTTCAATCCTGCCTTACGAAATGAAACCAAGAATATATATTTCAAGTTTGCAGACATTTGAGTACATGAAGCACATTTTAGTCTACTAAAAATAAATTTAAAATGTGTAAGGAGCTATGTTTCCGAAGCCGCACTATGATAACCCCCCAGATGATAATGGAGTCCCTTCATTAGTACAATAACAGATACAGTCAAAGGGTGGGTTGTAACCTGCACCTGAGGTGGGATGAGTATTGTGAAGAAATGAAAGAGGACGGTGGTAGCAGTAATAATCGAGGTCACGTGACAGGAAAATCAACATGATCTGTTTATGAACTTGTGTGTGTGTGTGTGTGTGTGTGTGTGTGTGTGTGTGTGTGTGTGTGTGTTGCTAGAGTTAAAGCCAGGGCCTTGCACATGATAAACAAGAATTATACCCCTGATCTAGACCCTATTCCTCTCATTCCATAAAATTTGACAAATACCTCCTCTACAAGTCAGGCAACTTACTAAATGTTTGACAATAAAACAAAACAGTACTAAGACATGGTGTCAGACCTAAACAAAAACAATGAAAAACCTTAAAGAGAAATGGGTAATGTTGAGGAATAGGAAGGAAAACGTAGAATAATGGGGGCCAATTTTTTTCTGAAGTTTCTGAAATAGAACTGGAGCCTCTGTCAGTGCTGGGCTCCATCTTGAAGTGTTCTACTGTACTGGCTCATTTGCTACTGCCAGGTCCCTTGAGGCCTGGGGCCACTGTCACTAACTCACCTCCTGGACGAGGAAACAGCGAAATTTATGCAGGGTTCCAAAGCCAGTGACTAGGGAGTCAGTGTCGAACCTTGGCGTAACAGGGTGCTCCCAATGGCAGCTTCACCCTGATTCTCAGGGCACGGCACTGAGAAAAGTCACAGGGATTTCTGCAAGCCTGGAAGATACAGGTTCCCAAAGGGGAAAACAGGCAAAAGGTAGAGCAAGATGTCTCTTGTAAGTTTAATCTAGAATTTCAAAAACATACCTGATGAGATACCCATTCTGACATGTTGAATAATGTTGAGACCATGTCGGTCCTTTAGGCAGACCACCCTGTTTCTAAGGAACTTCTATGAGGAATAACACAAAATAGAATTTGTCTGTCCATGAAGAAGCATTGAACTCAGAGAGAAATTAAGTAGGTCTACTTATATAAGCAGCATAAATCTCAGGACATAATGACAAGCTTAATAGGAAAGAATAAAAGAGAGTGTTGTATGAAGTATGTGCAGTGTAGATTATCTACAGAGTGATAATCTGTGCATCCTAACTGCACATGGACAAGCAGAGCATGCAAATAACTTTTGGAGATAAAACTGGGAGAACACAAGGTAAATACACAGAATGTTTAGATACTTATGAAAATCCTGATTATAAGCTATTATACTTAAACTGGATAAAATACCAACAATAATAATGCACAAAATTTATTGAGTGCTTATTATTTCCCATGTCCTGTTTCCAGGAACTTTGAAACTATTAGCTAACAATAGTGAATTTGGAACTATTGTTATCCTAATTTTGTTAATGAGAAAAGACTGGGTCACTGAAGGTTAAAGATGTTCTGTCCCTTACTGGAATTGTAGATATTGAAATTGGATCTGGATCCAACAATTTTACTCCATAGCAAATGCTCTTCGTTTTTATAGCCCCATGATAAGTATGTCCTTATCACACATACACATTAAAATCCTGAAGTCAGTGATATATTAAGAGTCATAAAATGTCTCCTAAAGAAATTAACATCTAGTAGGCTCTTTTGAAGTGGAGAGGCAATGTCAGACGCTGAAGTCTACATTGTACTCCATTGAACATGTGTAAGATCCTCCTAATAAAGACAATAGAAAGACCCCTTTCCTCTGACTGACCTCATTATCAGTTGGATTTAGTTGGGAAAGGGTGGATTTGAGAAGTCATTAGAATATGATAAAGAGAGATGTGTTTAGTTTCTACCACATACTACTGTGTTCAGTATTTTCATCCTACCACTTAATCATTTAAGTAGCTATTAGTTGACTCACTTTACAGGTGTGAGAACTGAGACCCAGTCTCTCACAACCACCACCATCCTGCCTGGTGGAGCTGTGAAAGGATTCATCCAACCACAAGCCCAGGGGCTTCTGCATTGGATCTTTTCTGAGAATAGTAGGGTGATCTTCCAGTGCTTAGGTTTCTACATACTACTGTTTCTATATACCTCCATAGAAAAGTCCTAATTATCCCATCTGCCCACCTTGTAGAATGATGGATCACTACTGGAAGTATCAGGTATGATCTCTCAATATTTAGGAAAATGAATTTTAAACCTTTAATTGTTGCTTTTATTTTTTAGCACGTATACCAAATCTCATCTCTCTCTCTCTCTCTCTCTCTCTCTCTCTCTCTCTCTCTCTCTCTCTCTCTCTCTGTGTGTGTGTGTGTGTGTGTGTGTTTCCACATGAATTTGTATGCATCGGTATGTGGATGCTAGAGTTCAACCATGGATATTGTTCCTCAGGAGTTGTCTACTTTCCTTGGCTTTGGATTTTTTAAGATTTATGTATTTATTTTATGTGTATGAGTATTTTGCCTACATGTTTGTATGTGTACCAAGTACATACCTGGTGCCCAAAGAGGCCAGAAGAAGGCATTTGATTCCCTAAAACTGGACTTACAGAAGGTTGTGAGCTACAGTGTGGGTTCTAGAAACTGAATTCGAGTCCTCTTCATGAACATCAAGTCCTCTTGTCTCCAGCCCTTGGCTTTTGATCTTGTTTACCTGTTTTCTCCGAGACAATGTCTTGCTTTGATCTGGCAACCACCAACTCAGCTATACTGACTGGCAAGTGAGCGCCAGGGATCCATCTGTTTCTGCCTTCCTACTACTGGGATTACAAATGCATGGCAGCTTTTTTATGTGGCTCCTGGGCTTGAACTCAGGCCTCTTGTTTGGACAGCAAGTACTTTATCAACTGAGCTGTTCCACCAGTGGAGGTAGCAGACTTTTATGGTACCCATTTGAAACTGAAAATCTTTCCAGAGATACAAGAGGTTTTCCTTCTCATGACAAGGCATTAGACTTGTTTGAAAATGACTGCCTTTCTATTTATTCTTGTTTCTATTCTCCTTCTAGTCTAAACTGAGTAGGTTTTGAAACACAGTGACACACATGCCCCAACACTTCAACTTCCATCTCTCCTAGGCTCTGCCTTCCAAACCTAAACAAACACAGGTTCTATTTCTCCACTTCCCTAGCATTAATCTGCCTTGGCATATATGGCGAGTGATCCTTGTGATACCTGAAGGGAAAGAGAGAGAGAAATAGACACTTATGAATACTTTTCCATACTTATCAAAACCTGTTAGTTTTTTACCACCTGAGAAGATAAGCTTAGTGGAGAGGGGAAGAACTTCCAAGCCAGGCACACTGGACTGGAAGCACGTTTCTTTCATCTACAAATGACACAGGTTTGGACAGTTGTCTAAGCTTTTGTGTGTATGACTTTCCTTTTTCTATTTAGTGTGTGTATGTGCGCATGCATGCATGTATGCATGCATGCGTGCGTGCGTGCGTGCGTGTGTGTGTGTGTGTGTGTGTGTGTGTATGATGTGTGGGGGTGGGAGTGAGAAAAATGCAAGCCATAATTGTGTCTGTAGAGGGCAGAGGACTTGTGGAGTACATTCTCTCCTTTGCCCTTTATGTGAGTCCTGGAAGTGGAGCTCAGGTCTTTGGGCTTATACAACCTCCTCTGGCCCTGTTCCATGACTTCAAATGGAGTGTTTTGAATTTTTAAGTGACTTTTTAATTACCCTTTAGGGTAATTTTGAAGAGTATGTAAAATGCATGTGATGTATTTGGCATGGTGGTTGGGATATCACTACTCAATGAAGAGTGAGGAGAGTCCTGGGGATAGCTAGTATCATGTGTCATTAAAGTAGACACTAGTCACACTGGACATGCTATAAGAAAGCCATTTCAGCCCTCGGGGAACAGTTTGAGGCTATGTGGTCAGTTATAGACCAAGCAGACTCCATCCTGTGCTCATTCCTGGCTATTCCCTCCCACTGTACTATTTGCAGACTCTAAAAGCTTTTGTTTTCCTGGTTTCTAGCTCTTCACTCACACAATTATTTTTGTTTCATCAATGGTGGATTTTTTTTCTAGTGTTTCCACATCCCAGATCTATTTGGAATCTAAAATGTGTTCTGATCTGCCTCTGAGTTTGCGCTTTCTCCTTCAGTTTCCATTATGAACACACAGTCAGTAGTAGGGAGGATAAAAAAGCTCTTAGGGATTATTTTTAGCTCCTGATTTCTCTGCAACCTTGAATTCTTCATGCCTTATGTAATTAACTTATCAGAAGAAGGGAGATGTTGAAAGCCATTTCCTCTGAGTACCACAGATGCTGCAAAGGTGTTGTAGGAAGTCTCGGCAGTAGGAAGGGGATTGCTGAGCTTGGCTTTATTAGAAAGCAAAATAAACAGCACGCTGCACACTGACTTCACCCTCATTAAACATTCATACTGGAAACGCTTACCTTGTGACAGCCAAGATGTTATCCTCTGCAGAAAGAGAGTCGGGGAAGAGAATCCCTAGGCCAACACACTGCAGCTTGTGTACCAGGGCTTGGGAAAAGCGGTGTTATGTAAAAGCTTTTAATATGCCAGTCTAAGCAGTTTGGCCTTCAACTGGTTTGAAACACCTGGGGGTGGGATGTGATGGTGCTGAGGGAGGCATCCAGAGTGGGGGGAGAAGAGAGTTACACACCAGCATGCAGAGAAATCTAAATAAAAGCCTAAAAGCAGACAGGCCTTTATACTGCATCCATTGTGCGCTGCCGGCCCACAAGGCCCGATGTGTTAAGAGGATTAGCGCTAACGCTGCATGAACTTTGAAATAGTCCAGCGAAGCTTAGGAACTTTCTAGTTTAAATTGGTCTTCAGCAAGACTTCCTTGATCATCAGGAATTTGGCAGCTTAGATCCTGCCACTGTCTGGAACCAGGGCTGACCTCCTGGGTGTCAATCCTGTCATATCCCTTTTTATTCCAGGCAGAGGACAAAGAAAGGGTTGAAGGGGCCGGGATTATCGTACAGGTCAGACTGGCAGCCCAAATCAGAAATAATGCGCTCTCATAGCTTTCCCAAATAAAAAAAAATGCTGTTAGAGTCCAAATGAAATCATTTTCACTACCATTTGAACTAAAAGGTGCCATGCATTTCCTTATATAGATGAAGGCATCAGATATTGTAACTGTCGGGAAAGAGTTTGGGAGGGATGAGAATGAATTCCCAGGAAAGTGGCTCTTACCCAAAAAGTCCCAGGCCTTCCCCTCGGTGTTAGGAAGACTGACACCAAAGGAAGGGTCTGGTGAAGTGCCCGTCACCACCTTCGCTGAGCAATGACTGCGGAGCCACCTGCAGTACTCAGCGTACACTGCCTGAGTTTGGGCATTGCAGGGTTCGTGTGACTAAACAACTCACGGTTGCAGAATTAGTGTAAATCACACAGGCCATGAAAGCATGAAGAACTGCATTCCTCTAAAGCATGCCTCCTCCACGTGCAGAGTTCCAGGGCCTTGTGTTGGGGACGCCAAGGATGATGAAATAGATTTCCATTAGCTGAGGAGCAGCTGGAGACTAGAGTTCCCCGCAGCTCTCCTGGGTGTCTTCTGAAGACCCTACTTCTATTTCAAGGGTATCAGATGATAGGCACCTTTCTTTGCCTGCACCAGGAGGGGACATTTGTGAGAACTGCTTCAACACTTGAGCCAATGCTATTTCACCACCAAAAAACACAAAGCCAGGAGCTGAGAATGCCAATCAGTCCAGCTGAAAGGATGCTAGAGGTGGAGCTGCTTGTCAAGAGAAGAGAAAGCCCCCATTCAGAGCTGGCTGTTTTCCATAAGGTGGGGATGACTTAGAAGAGCATTTTAGAAGGCAAACATAGAGAGGGAAAAAGAAAAAGAAGCCATCGTGATCACTTGATAGCTTTGCTGTATTAACCGAGAAACAGCAGGTCCTGTGTTGATGTCTCCTTCCAGCCGGTGGGTTTGTGTAATAACTCTGTCATGTTTTCCATCTCCTACTCTGTGTCCACAGTACTAAATGAATTCATGAGATAACCAGGAGCCAGTCTGACAAAATAGAAAATCAGTTGTAAAAGTAATGAATATTTCAGTGGAAAAGAGATTGTATTCTTAACAAACTATGATTTCTCAGCTGAAGGATACATAAGGCAGGATCGATTGCAGGGGACAGAACACCGATGCTCACCACAGATGTATTTTCATTTATAACTACATCCTGCCAAAAGTACCGTGGAGCCCCCATTCAACTGCAGTTATGTCGAGCAAAGGCAGACAGGAACACCTGCGGAGCCCCCACAATGTGATTGTGTGTTAAAGCACTTGTTACAGAGTCTTTGGGATACTTGTGAAAACAATTTTTTCCCCAGAATCAAAACCAGCAAATAGACTAATCGAGTGCAGCATGTCTCAAGATATAGTGGGAAATGTATAAATCCATCAGAGAATAATGGGAGGAAAAATACCTAATAAATTCTCCTTTTATTTAGCACCTAACATCTTTGTGGGGGGGGGCTGGAATTCTTTTTTTTTTTTTTTTTAGGAGTTTGGAACACCAGAGAAGCCCAACTCACCAGGTTATTCTGAGTTTCTAGCATTCAGTAAAATACCAAAGCTTTCACCTGAGAAAGTGTGTGTGTGTGTGTGTGTGTGTGTGTGTGTGTGTGTGTGTGTGTAAACACATTATGGTAGTCAGAGGTCAAACTTGAGCATAGTTTGTGCTGAATCACTTTAACAATTGAGCAATCTCTCCCTGTTCCAGATCAGTCCTCTGATGGCTTCCTCACTGTGCAGCGTGACTCACAATCTCACCTGAAGTGCTTAAAAGACCCACAAGGTAAAGTTCCCCTTTGCCTGGTCTGGCAGTTTTGACCTAGCCCAACAATTCTTCAAGATCAGTAGCTGAGTAAGGTTGACACAAAGTCATGAACGCTGAGAGGATAAACATGCAATGGATAGTAGCCAGACCATGTATAAAGACAGAGTTTTGATCCACAGCCAGCAGCAACCAGCCCTGGAAACTCACCCCTAGTCTACAGTCTTCAGCTGCAGAAGCCATGTACAAGGCAACAGCTATCCTAGAGACCATGCTGGAATTCAAACAATTCAAATAATTTTTCACAGCAACTGGATAAAATAGCCAGGATTTGACTAATAACCCAGCTTCTCTGATTGTTGACCATATTTTAAGTGAGGACTAGCCAGATGAAAGCCAAATATACATACAAATCACATGGGAGACCCACTTTTGATTAGCCCACCTCCATGGGCCCCATGCAAGCCCTCCAATCACACCTGAAGCCTTTCTTTATTTTCACAAACTTTTTGGCACTCAGGAGCGTCTTTGAGTCCCTGCCAACACACGTCCTGGTGGTTAATTACCTTTTTCTAACAAGCTCTGAATATGTAGTCTTTGCTTGTTCCCATTTGATCCATTTCTACTTAATTCCCAAAACCATTGCTTCTTTGAAAAAAGGTATATTTTTAATTTTTAAACTAAAATATAATTTCCTTGTTTCCCCCTCCCTTTTTCTCCCCTCAACCCTTCCCATGCACCCCTTTACTGCTGTGGGATGGTCTTTCTATACACTGTGAATATGTGTTGCTACTATTGGTTAATGAAGAAGCTGTTTCTTTATTAACCTATGGCAACACGGGATATAGCCAGGCGGGAAATCCGAGAGATGGCCAGGGAGAAGAAAGCAGAGTTGGAGAGACACTGCAAGCTGCCAAGGAAGTAAGATATAATAGAACACAAGTAAAACCATGAGACGCATGCCAATACATAGATTAATAGAAATGGGTTAGTTTAAGATGTGATAGCTAGCTAGCAATAAGCCTGAGCCATAGACCAAACAGTTTGTAATTAATATTAAGCCTCTGAGTGATTGTTTTATAAAAATGGCTGCTGTCCAGGATGGAGCAAGCTGGATTGAGAAACTTCAGTCAACATCTTTCTCTCTTTAAAATTTATGGCCTCTGTGTCTTTAATGGTTGTTTCTCTCTCTTTCTCCCTCTTTCAAATATAGAAATACTATCTGCTCCATTTCATGTTACTTTCATGTATATGACTTCAGGGCTGCACACTGTGTTGGGTATCCAGTTTGGGGTTCTCTTTCCGGGTGAGACTATCTCCCCTGCTCTCTGCAGTCCTTAGTTATCTGTAGTTCGTTGTCTAGCATTAAGACCATGGGAGATGGCTCCCTTCCATGTAAGCATGTCTGTTGGTATCTTTGCTTCATTTACAAAATAGTCTGCAAGCATCTCTTTATAGTTTGTTAATTTTGGAGAAGAGGGGCCATATTAATAAGAGGTATCCACTTGGGAAATCAGGACAAACCTTATGTTTGGGATTCAGTGAGCCTGTATGACATCATAAAACAGAAGTCACCCTACATACATATATTAAAAAAGGAATGCTAAGAAAAGGCACAGGTTGTAGAAGGTTTGGAATGCTGGGATGAAAGGAGAAATACTCAAAGGGGAGAGAGTCACCACTACTCTAAGAGAGACACCACTAGCCCTTGACTGAGTTCTGTAAGGGTTCACCAGCTCCCACTCCAATGGACCCACACCAATACTGAGCAGAAGAGTGAGAGATGGAAAGACACCAACTTACAACCTCTATTGGCACCTGCAGACAAGTTCAAACTTTTTCTCTGTGATGTTGATTTTTCCATCTCCTAAAACACTGGCAAGGACAGCTCATCAAGAGAATAGGACAGCAAAATATATCAACACCCATAAGCACATGGGGGAAGTGAGAAGGAAAAGGACTTGATGAGTGCAGCAGAATCTTTCTTCACAAGGAAGAGAGAACCGGTGGACTGGGGCGATTTAAAGGAGCAGTAACTGATATTAGCAGAGAGAAAAGGTACTCAAAGCTGGCCCTAAACCATCCCTGCTGCTATTGTCACAGCATCTTAGACAAAAAATACCTTGGTGAGGTTACCTACTGAATGCCAAAAATCATCAGGATGTGTTCTTTGAACTTGATCAGCATATGAGAAAGAAAAAGATAAGACAAAATCCCCTGACCTTATAGAGTATGCATTCATACTATAAAAAAAAAAAGTGGGGGGAGAGAATAATACAACAAAAAAGTGGTATTGTGAAAAATGAGCAGTGGTTGGGGAAGAGGGAGGAGGTGAGGAGGCACAGAATTGGGATGAGCAGCAGTTGAGGGGTTAGGGGTGAGGAGGTGCAGAACTGGGATGATGAGCAGCAGTTGGGTGAGGGGGTTAGGGGTGAGAGGGTGCAGAATTGGGGTAAGCAGCAATTGGGTGAGGAGGTTAGGGGTGAGGAGGTGCAGAACTGGGATTGCAATTGAAATGGGCAGATGGGAAGAGGCTTCATCCTCAAGCAAGGACTCAAAGATGAATTAGGAAGTCATGTGACTACCAGGAATGCACCAACCAGAGAACACTGCAGATCTGAAGGCTTAGAAGCAAACTACACAAAGCCAGGGGGACTAGGAAAAAATACAAAGATTACAATATGCAGGCCCTGAGGCCCAGTGAACAATGGTGTCTCTTGCTTGGAAGACAATGAGAAGAAGCCATAGATTTTAGTGTCAAGAATGACATGATCTGATTTAGGGTGTTGTGGATAATTCTGGAAGCTATATACAGGGATAGAGTGGACACACGGGATTGCCATGGGGAAGGTCAATGAAGAAAGGCTAGCCAGGGGACCATTGCAAGAAGCAAGGTGGAAGACACGTGTCATGGTTAAAGCAACTGTCCAATTGGTGAGGTAGCCCTCCGGATGGGCCTGAGGAAGATGTGCCTTACATTGATTAAAGTGGGAAGAGCCGCCCATTGCAGGTGGCACCCGTCCCTGGCTGGATCCTGGACTGTATAGACAGTGAAAGGAAGGGGACAGAACAGCTGCTTCCGGCCACTGCTGACTTGCCTTTCTGCCATGACATCTTGAACTGTGAGCCAAAATCAGCCCTTTCTCCTCTGAGTTGCTTTTGTCGGGGCATTTGATCACAGTCACAGGACACAAAAACTGGACTAAACTAAGGCAAGGCCCAGAGTAGGGGACCGTGACTGTGCTGACACACAGTTTGTTTACATGAATAGGAAAAGGACACAGCTTCACCTAGGCAGAGCTAGCCTGCAGTCCTTCATGGGAAAGCTGTTTCCAAACAGTCTTCACGGCGAGTCAGACCTGCCACCGTCACCTGTCATCGTCAGACCTGCCACCGTCAGACCTGCCTACTGTTCCACATCGACGTCACATGCTGTGGTCTGTGCATCCTTCCTGCTTCATTCTGGAAGGACATACTTTGTTTTCAAGTCACCAATAATGAGACAAATAAACTTAGTCTTTTATTTGCTTATGGTTTTATTTCCAAACGAAGGTTATTTTTTACAGAAAGTTATTTTGTCCTTCCTTATGTACAAATACGTCGCTTAGTGACCTAAACAAACTTCTGGGGGAATCAGCAGTGCTCCAGTGTGTCATATGTTACACAGGCAAGCGTGTCTCCATTTGACTGATGGGGAGGTGGGGTGAAAGCACAAACCAAGTGTTTGTAATTCACTGACCACATACAGCGTGCATGTTTTACAGAATCTCTCCTGTCATTGTTACAGAAATAAACTTTATAGAGTCAAACAACTTTGTCTTAATCTAACTAACTGGGACTTAAATATGAAACTCAAATGCCCTCAAGACAGGAAAAGTGAGAAAAAAATAGAATAATAAACTGACTAACAAAGTCAAGCAAGTGTTTTGTTTGAGTAAAGTGTGTGAACTCTAATTTCCATGGTAAATCAAGGGATGGGACTTCACACACCCAAGATGGTAGACCAGGATAATCATACCCCTTGTTAAATTTAGGGTCATATGATTCAGACCTAGTATTTAATAAATTATTACTCAATTAATAAACTTCTAGAGTTAAAGAAGTATTTCAAGGTTGAATTACCTTGATAAGCAACATCATAATCATTTTTTAGAGCACAAATTCCCTTAGAAAAACATTAATTATGCATTCATATATTATTCATATATTCAATATGTATGTATACAGAAATAGTCCATATACATGGAATTATTTAGGTATTTATGACCAATTACCATTGTAATTGTAGCCCTATGTTTTTGTTTTTGAAAAGACAAACTGAGCCAGGTGGTGGCGGCAGCGGCGACTGCCTTTAATCCCAGCACTCAGAAGGCAGAGGCAGGCAGATCTCTGAGTTCAAGTTCAGCTTATTCAGAACAGAGTGAGTTCCAAGATAGTCAGGGTTACACAGAGAGACCCTGTCTTGAAAACTAAAAATGCAAACTGAAGGACTGAATGAGGCTTATGACATCAACTTGAAATTTTTCAAGTTGCATGGAAGTGTGGGATATTTGGCGTGCTAACGTCCATGGACATCCTGGCCACAGCACAACTGTGCTGGTCCCGTCTCCTTCCCTATCCCAGGGGTCTGGGTGGAGTCAGTCACTTACATTTCTACTAAATTTTAGATAATGACTATGATGATGGTGCTGGTCTAAGGTCCACAGTTGGAGAACCACTGATTTAAAGGAACCTAGATCCTTGTTTATTCATAAAGTAAATTCAATTGACTTATTAGAGTTTCTGAAGATCTTGAGAAAAAATTGCCAAACCAGACACACCCTTTAGGAAAGAAGTTCACCAGTCATATGAAAGTTACAATTGCAGCTTCAAACATTTAAAGGAAGTTAATAATCCAAGTGTAGGAATGGGACCAAACACAATGAAGGCCTTACAAAAAATTACCAACTCTTTACTTAGGAAACTGATTTATATGTTTAAAAGGCAACTCTGGTTGTAAATGTGTGTGTGAAATTGAATGTTAACACTTCTAATGGGAGTTATCTCTGCATAATCTTTCGCCACACAAAACCCACTCTGAAGAACATTGACATTGTTGACTGTATTTCTTCCATTTCCTAAGGCTTCTAAGCCCCTGGATTGGAAGCCCTTAGCACAAAGGAGTTGCTGGGATGTTCACCCTTTCCCTAAGCCATTTGATGCCTCTTCAAATGGTGTTCCTTCTCAGCTCGGAGTCAAAGCTTGCTTTGAAGACAGGGACCCAAAGAGCCCACATGTTGATTGACTTAGAGTCCAGCTACACAGGAATGCATCTCCTGTGAGCTTTGGGAGCCTTTCTCCCCAGCCCCCTGCTAACTGTCATTGTCTTCACACACAGTCAGAGGACACCACACACACAAAAAAGAGTGGTGTGTCAAGATCAATGTTCCTCTAGAGACACCCTTTGAAATACTGTTGAATAGCTGAGCACTTGAAACCTTTTCCTTCTGAGACCAATTATCTCCCTGCTACAATGTACTCAGCCTTCACCAGCCTGGCTTCTGGACCCAGCTGTTTTCTACAAGGCCAGATGTATTTGGAATCACAGATGTGATCATTTAAATTAACTAAATGTCCTATGTTTTATAAAAGGTACTTTTATAAGCCTACTGGGACTACACGCTTCTGTTTATTTTCTGTTTGGACATCCGGCCCCCATTTCTGTACTACAATTAAAGCACTCAATACTTCACAAGTACAAACACTGTGGCAACATTGACAGGGACACAGAGTCAGCGAAGGTCCCACACATCAGTCAGGTTCCATACCATAGAGAGATCCCACCCCTGCTGAATTCTACATGCAAACGCTGCCTGGTGAAATCCTTCGTCTTCATATA